>NC_077231.1:32202346-32384978 GCF_027887165.1 Monodelphis domestica | reverse complement strand
TCATATTCATCTAGTAGTCTGCACGGTATTTTCTTTTTTCTTTTTTTCCAGATTATATGTCAATGCAGTTTTTAATAGTCATTTTTTGGCATTTTGCAATCTATGTTCTCTCTCTCTCTCAAACCTCCCCAAAATGGCAGGTAATATGATATAGACTGAATATGTTTCATCATCCAAGGTACTTTCTTCATAGCAAGCTTATGAGGTAGGTAGGTGCCCATTTTACAACTTAGGAAACAGGACTATTGATGGAGTGAGCAGTGATGGGTAGTGCTAGAAGCTGGTGTTTCTGACCAATTAGCATTAGTTAAGCATAAATTGCAAAATCTATATGATTACTCAGTTAAGCATTCTGTATTATTAATCACTCAGAATGGCTTTTGCTGTTCTCTTCTGTACACCAGCTTTGTTCTCTTCTGGATTATTAATTGTTTATGTTGTTCTGAACCGCTAGGCGTGCTAAATCACCTGTTGTGGCTGTCTGCTGTACTACATCCTCCCTATGTCCCCCTCTTTGATGAGAGCATTCCAGAAGGATCACGAGACCTCTCCTCCACTGACAAATGATGAGAGGTGGGACAATGGGGGGAAACGTGGGACATGAGCACCAAGGGCTCTGGTAGTCCAGGTGAATCCCCCAAACCTATGCATATCCCTTATTCCCTTTTTGGTGTCCTCAGACTCACTGATGATGTCAGAGCCAAAAACACACCTTCACCGGGATTTGTACCCACACCTTCTCTCAATGTTCATTTTCCAGGGACAGAGGATGGACTCTTCTGGGAAAAGCTATGGATTTCCCTGGAATGGGTGGTAACAAGCCCCTGGACCCTCAATAAATAGGCACACTCTGATCCACACGTGGGGCTACCCCATCAACCCCTAGGCCATATCACCGACCCACTCTCATACTATCTTAAAATCCTCTTCTTCTTTAAATAATATTCTTTAATACTTCTGGATTAATGGAGTTTTTAAGCCTCTCATTTCTACATCTATTATCTACATGGTGTAGTGGATACAACCCCACCCCTAGGATAGAGTCCTGAGTTCAAATCCTACCTCATATACTTTATAGCTGTATGACTCTGGGCAAGTCACTTAACCCTCTTTGCCTCAGTTTCCTCAACTGTAAAATGAGTTGGAAAAGGAAATGGAAAACTACTCCAGTATCTTTGCCAAGAAAACCCCAAATGGGTTCATGAAAAATCAGATTCAACCAAAGCATGACTGAATAAATACGTTATCAAACTTGACTACTGCTAGAAGAAATGATAATTGACGGTTCCAAAAGTGTTTCTGTAAGCTTGTGTGACCTGTTTATCATGTGCCTTGAAATTATGTCTGTCAGTCTTCTTTCTCTTTTTTGGCAAAGAAGCATTATTTTTTCTATAGCTGCCTTAGGGGGATAAGTTTTACATTTCCTGGATAGTGTTAGGGCTTTTATTAGGATACTTTCCAAATCTGTTATGGTCTATTTTATAATTCTGAAAGTGTTCATTAAAAATCCTATTGCAGAAATAGCTAGGTATTTCAGTGGATAGACAGCCAGTCCTGGAGATGAGAGGTCTTGGGTTCAAAGTTGACCTCAGACACCTCCCAGCTGCATGATCCTGGGCAAGGCATTTAACCCCAGTTGCCTTGCCTTACTGTTCTTCTGCCTTGGAACTGATTCTTAGTATCAATTCTAATAGAGAAGGTAAGAGTTGTTTTGTTTTTTAAAAAATCTTATTGTATAGGAATGAATTGCTTTAAACATGTCTCTCATTTAGCTTTGATTTCGGCATGATAGTAAGTTGCTTTTTTTCTTTTTTAAACTAAGTATCAGCACAAAGACAGAAAAGCATAAAGGGCAAGGCAACTGAGGTTAAGTGACTTATCCAGAGTCACATAGCTAAGAAGTATCTGAGGCCAGACAATAAGTTCCTGAAAGTATTCAGTCATTGCTGTTTCTTTGATCTTTCTTCTCAAGTGTCTTTTGGTATTGTAGGTATTATTTTCATCCCTTAATTCAATCTAACCTCTTGTTTCAAGTGAATGCCCTCATTATCTTTCTTTGGTATACATTAAGAATTAAATACTTATTCAAATCCGGCCTCAGCCACTTCCTAGCTGTGTGACCCTGGGCAAGTCACTTGACCCCCATTGCCTAGCCCTTACCATTCTTCTGCCTTGGAGCCAATACACAGTATTGACTCCAAGACGGAAGGTAAGGGTTCTTAAAAAAAAAAAAGAATTAAATACTTAATAGTATAAATGTTTATTATATGTAGCATATATATAATACTATAACAGTATATATAATATACACTATACTATAACAGTATACTAGCATAGTATAATATAACTATACTATAATAATATATGAAATATATAAATAAAAACAGTAAAAACTGAATGTTGCAAAATTATAATAATCAGAATTGGCTCCAAAGAAGAGATATAAGAAGGCAGCTTCCCCTGTTCTTTGCAGAGGTAAGAAACTACAGATGTGTGTGTGTGTGAGTGTGTGTGTGTGTGTGTGTGTGTACACACACACACACACACATATAGTGTCAGACTTTTTCAATGTGTTGGTTAGTTTTGCTGAACTGGTTTTTTCCTCTTCTTCAATTCTTTGTTATAAGGAATAATTCTCTGGAGATGGCCATTCCCACTGGGAATTGGGAATGACATGAAAACAAAAGATGACCCAAAAGTAAGAATTTTATGCTCCTTGAGTCTAAATGAGATTTTGACATCATTGGAGAAAGATTCTCCTTGGTGAAAGAAATGGTTTCAAATAATTCCCGGTGGAAGCCAATGCTTGTGTATCACATGATTAATAGGATCTTTTGCTTTCCCTCCCATTTAACTTGCAGGCTACGCTTCGTTCCGTTTTAGAGATAATAAGGTATCAAAAGCTTAGCCGAACCTCGGTAAATTTCATCTGTCTTCTTGAAAAAAATCTGTGTTTTTGTCCTTGACGTTATTCTGTTGGTAAATGTTTTAAAGAGAAAACAGATGAGGGAGGGCAGCGGGTGAACATCTTATTACTCTTAGTATTAATTCATTTCTGGCCTTAGATACTTCCTAGCTGGGTGACCCTGAGCAAGGCCTTTAATTTCCAGTGCCTAGCCCTTACCACTCTTCCGCCCTGGAATCAATATTTTATATTGATTCTAAGATGGAAAGTAAGGATTGAAAAAAACATTAACTAACTAATACTCAACATTCTTACTCTATTTGGGTCTATCATATATGTTTTGCAGTATATTAATAGACTAGTTAGCCAGCTAGATGGTACAGTGGATAGTATGCCAGGGCTGGAGTTAGGAAGACCTTAGTTCAAATTCAGCCTCAGACACTTATTAGCTGTGGGACTCTAGGCAAGTCATTTACCTCTCTGTTTGCCTCAGTTTCCTTAACCATAAAATGAGGGTAATAATAATATCTACCTCCCAGGGTTGTTGTGAGGATCAGATGTGATGATATTTCTAAAGCTCTTAGCACAGTACCCGGCATATAATAAATGCTATATAAATATTAACTGTCATTATGATTAACATTCTTATTCTACTTAATTGTATAATTTATGTTTGCAGTATATAAATAAACTAACTAGGCACCTAGGAGTGTAGCAAATAAACCTGCTCTGGAATCAGGAAGACCTGAGTTCAAATACAGTCTAGGGCACTTATTGTGTGGCCTTGGGAAAGTCACCAAACCTCAGTCTACTTCAGTTTCCTCATCAGTAAAATGTTAATAATGGCACCTGCCTCCCAGGGTAGTTGCGAAGATAGGAGCCGTTAAGTAATGCAATGGATAGAGTGGCCAGTCTGAAGTCAAGAAGACCTAAGTTCAAATTCAGTCTCAGACGCCAGCTGTGTGACCCTGGGTAAGTCACTTAATCATTTTTGCCTCATTTTCTTTATCTGTAAAATGAACTGGAGAAGGAAATGGCAAACCTCTGCTGTATGTTTACCAAGAAAACCCCAAATAAGGTCACAAAGACATGCCTGAAATGACTAAGCAACATCAAAATGAGATAATAATTATAAAATGCCGAGCACAGTGTATGGCACATAGTAAGGCACTAAATAAATATTAACTATTATTGTTGTTTAGACCATGAGTGTGGAACTGAGCCAAGGGCTTTGCAATAACCAACAGAGGCAGCACAAATGCTACTATTGTGTGTTAAAGCAACTTCTTCAATAATTACTGAGTCAATAATTGGTTTTCTTTGGACCCCTAGATTTTGGGGGTACACCCTGTGTAGATATTTGCTTATACATGGTTGTAAATTTCAAGTCATTGATGTCCTCATCCTTGGTAATATGTGTAAACCTTAAAATTTCTTAGACTTATAAATGTTGGAAATTTCATACTTGGAAAATTTCTTACTGATAGTGTATTGGAATGTGAACCCCACTGGCATGGGAGGTTCCTCCTCCTCCCTTCTTAAGATTATTTTAGGACAGAAACCTTTTGCTGAACAATGGAAAGGGCTTTGACCCATGCTTAAGCACAGAACAGGAATTTCTTTGAGTCATGATTGATTTTAGAATTGATACAATAGAGATACTTGGAATGACAGAATCAGGTCTTGGAAAATACAATTTCCACCCCACTCAGTCCTAACAGGATTTAGGAAGGGCTGCAGCATAGATCAAAATTTAATTATTTGAGAATATGACCTTCAACAGACATGTGCAAAGCCACAGACCTCTGGGCAGTCCTGGGTTAAGCTAGAGCCACCATTGGCACAGGGAAAATGATGGACAGTGATTGGTAGATGTGAGAACTGAGGGGAGGGAACTTGGATGGTTTCCTTAAAGAGAGAGGGGTCTGAGGACTGGGGGGGTTGGAGAGTTTTGGCTCTGAGTGGTTGGAGAGGGCTCTGAGAAGCTTGCTCTGAAGGAAGCTGAAGGTGGGGGCCTCTGAGACTGTTTCTCCATTTTGGTCACGTGAGTAATAGGGACTGATCTCTTTTCTTTGCCCCAGCTATCTAAGGGCTTGGGCCTTTTGGCCCAGCCTAAACAGAAGGGGTATTTAAGTCCTATTCCCTTCTCTCCCCTTTCTCTCTCCCTCTCTCTCTCTATCTCTAATTCCTTTCTTCCTCCTGTCTGTAATTAAACTCTATAAAAGGTTGATGGCTGACTTGAGTTTTCATTTAGGAATTACAAAGCTGAATTCCTTGGCGACCTTAAATTAATATATATCAGTCTTTTAAAGTGATTTCCTTGTCACATATGATAGATACATGATGCCTTCTATGAAGAAAGGAGGAAGGGGCCAGCTGGGTGGCTCAGTGGATTGAGAGTTTAAATGTTAACTGAGAAAAAGAAGAGAACTGGAGAAAGCACAGATGCCCACCCCCATAGTTACCACCACCTGCAAATCCCAAACTACAAACTCAAGAGTATATTTTAGATTTGTTTTTTCTGGGAGGTAATTTATTCTTTAGTTTTTCCTTTTATCTCCCCATCTCCCATAATCTCCTCCATCCCTTCCACAGAGAGCAGAACAAAAGAGAAGAAAATTTGATTACATACAGAAAGAAGATTTAAGAATAATCACAAAGAAAGAATCTAATCAAGGAAGGGAGCTAGGATGGTTCTTCCACAACTGATCCTGGTTGAACAGGCAGTAAGCCTTCTCCCTTGAGTGATTTTAGGATTGGTTGAGGGGGGACAGAGTTAAACTCAAAGAATCCTAGAGAGTCCTCCCAGGCTCATTGGAACTCTGGGATTGGCACTTATTGTGTGACTATAAGCAGGTCATTTGACTCCACTAAGCCTTTGTCTGCTCATCTGTAAGATGAGAGTGATAATGCTGGCCCTATGTTGTAAGGAAAGTATTTTTTACAATTTAAAGTGCTATAGAAATGTGAGTTGTGATTGGAGCTCTAAAAACAATTCCCTCTCCATGATTTATACTAATGGCATTCAGAGGGCTGGGTGTAATGATGCAAATTATTTTTTTAAGTTTTTTTTAAACATTTTGAGCTCGAGGCAGAACCAAGATGGCAGCTTAGAGGCAGTGAAAGTTCAGAACTCTGAAAACTCTTCCTTACTGATTACAACCTAAATGCTCCTGGGGGACTGAAAATCAAACCTAACAGCAGGACAGAGCCAAGGAACTCTCCTGCTGGAATCAACTTGAAAGGTACGCCCCCCCCAAAAAAAGCCAGAATTCGAGAACACTCAGGTTTAAGGGGAAGGAAGAAAGAAGGTCCTGGGACCCCTCCCCCACCTAGAGTGCTAAACCTCCAGCAGCAGCTGTAACCTCTGGGCTGGCAAAGGCACTGGTCTGGAGGGAGCGCCTTGCAGGCAAAGTTGTGCCAGGCTCAGAGCATCCAACACAGGCAGTAAGGAAGCAGAAAACACTCCATATTGCCCCTCCTGAGGTTTTGGCCTCAGAGAACATTCAGCAACCAGCCAGACTTAATTCCATCAAAGCCTTCAGAGGGCAGAGAAGCTCAAAATCCAAAAACCCTCCACCACAGACTACTGGACTTCATCCCATCAAATCCTCCAGAAGGCAGAGAAGATCAAGCTCCAACACTCCTCCCCCACAGACTGCACTGAGAGATTTTACTAACAAAAGTCCAAGGGTGAAGGTGAAAAGAAGAGCCCAAAGCCAAAAAAAAAAGAAAGAAAGGAGCAAGAGCACAGGCAACTGCAAGGAGTAAATAAGGGGTAAATATGAGCAAACAATAGAAAAAGAAAAAAGAAATTACAATCAATAGCTTCAATAAGGCAATGAACAAAGAATACAAGGTCCTCCTTATTCCAAATCCAGTGTTCTTTCCATTCCTTTTGCTAATTCATTAGTATCCATGCTTCGGTTGTTTTCTGATTCAATCTTGCAGCTTACATGTACTCGTTACCTACAGAACTATGGAGAGCTTGCTATGAGGGTATTTAAAACCTACTAAGGCCTAAGAGTGGCCCACAAAATATTAGAAACCATAATTATTGCAAGTAAACTGTTAGAACAAATGTGAAAAAGATGATAGTTTTGCCAAAGTTGTACCTATATACTTAGCAATTCAGGTACCTATACTGAGCAATTCAGAATTCTAGCCAGTCCTTCCAACTGTTGAGATGAGTATCTAGAACATTATTTATGTGGGTAATCTCATTTTTTTAATGTTCAATTATCAGGATACCAAAGGAAATATGGATGAGTAACTATGGTCCTGCTAACTGTAAATGAAATTTTGTCCTTTTCTAGTAACTTAAAAAAAAACAATGCAATCTACAGTATAAGCCTGCTACTTTGAAGTCTTTAAGGAAAGTTTCAGCACTTCCTTAAAACAAAAGCTGGCTTTATTGACTTTAATGGCACATTTATAAAAAGTTAACATATTTTTATATATTCCAAACTAGGAAGGATTTCTTTTTATATCCTTAACATAATAAATAACAATTGCTGTGTACGGTTTATTTTGTATGTGTACAGAATTCTAAAAAAAGGTGAATATCCAAGGTGTTCAGTAATCATTTCAAGATAAAAAACACACGGCTAGGACTGAATGGCATGATTACAAAGAGGCAATATTTTAAAAAAGCAAATGTATATGCTTTTATAACAACCCTCCCACCCTATCCCACCCAGTTGGTTTTTCACTTTATTTCTAAAACTCATCATCTATTGTCAAATCAAAATTTGTTCACACTGAAAAGCACCCAGGTAAACTTTTATTGTACTAACCTCATGTTCTATTTATAAGGCAACTACCTTAAATGATTATGTGGGTTTTCTGGAATGAAAAATAGAGAAAATAATAATTTTTTCTGTTGTAATGGGTTGAAAAACAACACTATAATTTCACTTAAAATTGACTAGAAACTTAAAAAAAAAACACACAATAAAGAGAGGCTGAAAACAACTGGGGAAAGAACTTTAAAAGCAAGATAAGTCATATGGAAACAGAAAACAGTGTCTTGAAAGCCAAAATTAATCAGCATGAAAATGAGGCAAAGGAAATGAAAGATGAGACAAAAAAAAATGAAAGATGAGGCAGAGAAGATGAAAGATGACCTCCAAAGAAAATCAGACCAGAAGGAGAAGGATGACCAAAATCCAGGGAAGAAATCCAGTCTTAAAATCCAGAATACAACAACTAAAAGGAAGCGATTTCACAAGGTAGAAGGACACTATAAAACAAAATGAAAAGAATGAAAAAATTGAGGAAAATATGAAGCACCTCATTCACAAAACAGAAGATTAAGAAAAACATTCCAGGAGAAGCAACTTAATAATAATTGGTCTACCAGAAGACCATGACAAAAGAAAAAGGCTGGATATTATACTACAGGAAATTATCCAAGAAAACTGCCCTGATATTCTAGAACAAGAGGGAAAAGTGGAGATTGAAAGAATCCACAGATCACCTCCTGTACTTAATCTCCAACTGACAACACCCTGGAATGTTATAGCCAAATTCAAGAACTATCAGATCAAGGAAAAAATATTACAACCTGCTAAAAAGAAGTCATTCAGATACCATGGAACCACAGTGAGGATAATACAGGATCTGGCTGCATCTACACTGAAGGACTGAAAGGCATGGAATATGATATTCTAGAAAGCAAGAGAACTAGGTCTACAACCAAGAATCAACTACCCAGCAAAACTGACTAAATTCTTACAGGGGAAAGTATGGTCATTTAACAAAATAGAAGAATTCCAAGAATTTGTAAAGAAAAGACCAGACCTGAACAGAAAATTTTATGCCCAAGCACAGAACTTAAGAGAATCATCAAATGGTAATTAAAAAAGAGGGAAAAAATAAAAACAAAACAAAAAAGCAACTTTTTTTAAGAGATTCAATAAGTTAAAATGATATGTATCCCCATAAGAAAAGAGGTCATTGGTAACTCTTAAAAAGTGTTATTATCACCTGGGCAGCTAGAAGAATTACACTTGGAGGGAACAGTAACAAGCTGTATAGAATGAAATGACAAGACATAAATATGTATATAGATATATGAATGCATAAAACATACATATGTGTGTATGTATATATATATATATATAACTAGAGCTAAAAAAAGATGTTAATACTAAAATAAATGGGGAAAGAAATAAAAGGGGGTGAATTTATGTCACAAAAAAGCTCATGGTGGGAGGGAGGAGAACATCAATACACCGAAAGGGTAAACAGGTTGGAGATAGGCAATACTCAATTCTTACATGCATTGAAATTGACTCAAAGAGGGAAGAACAATCCAATCCATTGGGGCAGAGAATTAATTTGTGCCCCATAGAGAAGTAGAAGGGTAACAAATGGACTGGTGGGGAGGGTAGCAGTACAAGGGAGAGAGAGGATGGAGGTAGTTTAAAAAGACTGCAAAGAAAATAAGGGGGAATAATAAAGGAGGGGGTAGAAAAGGAAGTAAAACAAGGGTGGGAATTAGGGGGACTTATTAAAAACAAAACATTAGTGCAGAAGGAAATAGTGAAAGAAGAAAAGGCAGGACCAGGAGTAGAAATCAAAATGCTGGGAAATACACAGCTAGTAATCATAACTCTGAATGTGAATGAAATGAACTCACCCATAAAACCCAAGCAAATAGCAGAGTGGATTAGAATCCAAAACCCTACCATATTCTCTCTACAAGAAACATGAGGAAGGTAGATATGCATAGGGTGAAAGTAAGAGGATGGAGCCAAATCCATTAGGCATCAACTGATAAAAAGAAGGCAGGAGTCGCAATCATGATATCTGACAAAGCCAAAGTAAAAATAAATCTAGTTAAAAGAGATAGGAAAGGTAATTACATCCTGATAAAAGGCAGTATAGACAATGAGTAAATATTAGTACTCAACATGTATGCACCAAATGGCATAGCATCCAAATTTCTAAAGGAGAAATTAATGGAGCTCAAGGATGAAATAGATAGAAAAACTATACTACTGGGTGGGAGACCTGAACCTTCCAGTATCACAACTAAATAAATCAAACCAAAAAATAAATAAGAAAGAGATAAAAGAAGTGAATGAAATCTTAGAAAAATTAGAGTTAGTAGATATATGGAGAAAAATAAATAGGGACAAAAAGGAATACACCTTCTATTCAGCAGCACATGGTACATTCACAAAGATTGACCATGTATTAGGGCATAAAAACATTGCAAGCAAGTGCAAAAGAGCAGAAATAATAAATGCAAACTTCTCACATCACAATACAATGAAAATAATAATTAATAAGGGCACATGGAGAGGCAATTCAAAAAGTAATTGGAAATTAAACCATACAATTCTCCAAAATTGGTTAAAGAACAAATCATAGAAACAATAACTACATTGAAGAAAATGACAATGATGAGACATCCTTTCAAAATCTATGAGATGCAGCCAAAGCAGTACTCAGGGGGAAATTCATATCCTTGAGTTCATATATTAACAAATTAGAGAGGGCAGTGGTCAAGGAATTGGGCATGCAAATTAAAAAACTAGAAAGTGAACAAAGTAAAAATCCTCAGATGAAGACTAAATTAGAGATCCTAAAAATCAAAAGAGAAATTAATAAAAGTGAAAGTCAAAGAACTATTGATTTAATAAATAAGACTAGAAGCTGGTACTTTGAAAAAAAACAAATAAAATAGACAAAATACTGGTCAATCTAATTTTAAAAAAGAAAGAAGAAAACCAAATTGATAGTATCCAAGATGAAAAGGGAGACCTCACCTCTAATAAAGAGGAAATTAAGGCAATCATTAAAAATTATTATGCCCAATGACATGGCAATAAATATGGAAATCTAGGTGATATGGATGAATATTTACAAAAATATAAATTGCCTAGACTAACAGAGGAAGAAATAGACTACCTAAACAACCCCATATCAGAAAAAGAAATTGAACAAGCCATCAAAGAACTCCCTAAGAAAAAATCCCCAGGTCCTGATGAATTCACAAATGAATTCTATCAAACATTCAAAGAACAACTAATCTCAATATGATACAAACTATTTGACAAAATAAGCAAAGAAGGAGTTCTACCAAATTCCTTTTACAACAAAAATATGGTAGTGATTCCAAAGCCAGGCAGGTCAAAAACACAGAAAGCAAACTATAGACCCATCTCCTTAATGAATATAGATGCAAAAATCATAAATAGGATACTAGCAAAAATCTTAAATAGAATACTAGCAAAAAAAAATAGGATACTAGCAAAAAGGATACTCCAGCAAGTGATCAGGAGGGTTATGCACTATGACCAGGTAGGAATCATAGCAGGAATGCAAGAATGGTTCAATATTAGGAAAACCATCCACATAATTGACCATATTAACAAGCCAACTGACAAAAATCACGTGATTATCTCAATAGATGCAGAAAAAGCCTTTGTCAAAATACAACACCCATTCCTATTTATTGAAAACACTAGAAAGTATAGGAATAGAAGGACCTTTTCTAAAAATAATAAACAGAATATATCTAAAACCATCAGCAAACATCATCTGCAATGGGGATAAACCCGTGCCTTCCCAATAAGATCAGGAGTGAAACAAGGATGCCCATTATCACCTCTATTATTTATCATTGTACTGGAAACACTAGCTGTAGCAAAAAGAAATTGAAGGTATTAAAATTGGCAATGAAGAGACCAAGCTATCACTCTTTGTGGATGATATGATGGCCTACTTAAAGAATCCTAGATAATCAACCAAAAAGTTAGTTGAAATAATGAACGACTTTAGCAAAGTTGCAGGATACAAAATAAACCCCCATAAGTCATCAGCATTTCTATATATCTCCAACACATCTCAGCAGCAAGAATTAGAAAGAGAAATTCCATTTAAATCACCCTAGACAATATAAAATACTTAGGAATCTATCTGCCGAGACAAACACAGGAAATATATAAACACAACTACAAAACACTCTCCACACAATTAAAACTAGATCTAAGCAATTGGAAAAACATTGATTGCCTCATGGGTGGGATGAGCTAACATAATAAAATGACAATCCTAGCTAAACTAAAAATTTTTTGTACAAACAAAACTAATACATCCAAAATTAGAAGGGAAGCAACAAATTGAGAAACAATCTTCATTACAAAAACCTCTAACAAAGGTCTAATTACTTAAATTTATAAAGAGCTAAACCAATTATACAAAAAAATCAAGCCATTTTCCAATTGATAAATGGTCAAGGGACATGAATAGGCAATTTTCAATTAAAGAAATAAAAAATATTAAAAAGCACATGAAAAAGTGTTCTAAATCTCTTATAATCAGATTAATGCAAATCAAAACAACTCTGAGGTATCACCTCACACCTAGCAGACTGGCTAACATGACAGCAAAGGAAAGTAATGAATGCTGGAGGGGATGTGACAAAGTTGTGACATTAATGCATTGTTGGTGGAGTTGTAAATTGATCCAACCATTTTGGAAGGCAATTTGGAACTATGCCCAAAGGGTGCTAAAAGACTGTCTGCCCTTTGATCCAGCCATAGTACTGCTGGGTTTGTACCCCAAAGAGATAATGAGGAAAAAGACTTGTACAAGAATATTCATAGCTGTGCTCTTTGTGGTGGCAAAAACTTGGAAAATGAGGGGATGCCCTTCAAATGGAGAATAGCTGAACAAATTGTGGTATATGCTGGTGATGGAATACTATTGTGCTCAAAGGAATAATAAAGTGGAGGAATTCCATGGGGACTGAAACAACCTCCAGGAAGTGATGCAGAATGAGAGTAGCAGAACCAGGAGAACATTGTACACAGAGACTGATACACTGTGGTACAATTGAATGTAATGGACTTCTCCATTAGAGGTAATGTAGTGATCCTGAACAACTTGGAGGAAACTATGAGAAAAAAAACATTATCCACATTCAGAGGAAAAACTGTGGGAGTAGAAACACAGAAGAAAAACAACTGCTTGAATACATGGGTCAAGGGGAAATGGCTGGGCATATAGACCCTAAATGAACATCCTAATGCAAACATCAACAATATGGAAATAGGTTCTGATCAAGGACACACGTAATACCCAGTAGAATTGCATGTCAGCTGCTGGAAGGGTGGGTGGAGGGAAGAAAGGGAAATAATGTGATTCTTGTAACCAAGGAAGAATGTTCTAAATTGACTAAATAAATTAATTCAAAATAAATAAATAAATAAAGTTTGATCTGCAAAAAAAAAAAAACATTTCGAGCTCAAAAGCACCAAACCCCTCATTTAGCAGATAGGAAAACTGAGGCACAGGGAAAGGTAATGTTATATACTTCCCTAGCTAGATGTTGCAGTGAATAGAGCACTAGAGTTGGAGTCAAGAAGTCCTGAATTCAAATCCAACCTCATATACTTGTTAAATGTACAACCCTAGACAAGCCACTTAATCTTTGTCTGCTTCAGTATGCACCTCTATAAAATGGAGATAATAATAAGCACTTCACAAACTTTAACACACCATGTAAATGGTAACTATCATAATTATGCGCAAGGTTAATTGTCAGAGCTAGGATTTCAACCTAAGGCCTCTAATTTGTAAGGTATGAAGGAAAATATCTGTAAGAAATATTTGGGGCTTTTTCTTCTACACAATGCTCTTCTAGCTATAGGAAAACAAAGAGGAGAAACTCCATATTCCTATTCATCACTATCTCAGGCTAATATTAAAATGACGCTGAGCTCCCTGGGCACATACCAAAGGATAATAAAGGGTGGCAGCTCAGAAGAATGTTGTAGGTGGAGGTGGGGGCACAAGGACTCCAAGCTGGGATTGGGTTGAATCCACAAAAGAAGATTTATTATGAGAGTCTGAAGATCCAGGTTCTCATCCCTCCTCCACTATCCTGCAGTGTGTAATAGCAATTCCTCCCCACCTTGTAGGGCTCTCTGAAGCAGGAAAGTATAAAGCACATTTTCTGGTCTGCTGTGATTTCAGCAGTGGGAAGAGGATCCAAAGGGAAATTTCCCACCTCCACACAGAGTCAGAACTTGTGTAACTTAAAATCTTAAAGAATTTCCCCACTCCACCCAGGGAATTTAAGCTCCATGAAAATAGGGGTCTGTCTTATCTAAACTTTGCAACTCTCAAGGACTTAGTACAGAGGTCTACACAGAGTAAGTGCTTTTAAAAAGCTCGTGCTTCATTGTGTTCCTGATCCCATCCTCCTGTTGGAAAAGATATTCCTCCTCATACTTCACAAAGGATTTTGTTCTTTTCCTCTGTGATACTGTGTAATATTATATATTAAAGTTATCTATAATGATATATTCACAATGTAAATATTATATTATACTATATTGTATTAAATCTTATATTTATTATATTGTCATATATCATATTATATTACATTGTATTATGTCATCAAATCATGATATATCATGTCATATTGTGTCATTATATCATATTACCTTGTATTATATCATATCAGATCATGTCATATCATGTCATGTCATGTTGTATTGTGTTATGGTGTAGTGTGTTGTATTGTATCCTATATTGTATTATATATCATATGATATTGCTGTGTATCATATATTGCATTGCAGCATGTTGTATTGTATGTATCATAATAGATCATATCATATCATCTCATATTATGTTATCCCTGAAAGTAGGAATTATATTTAACTAAATTTTCAGCCTTTCCCAGTGCCTAGCAAAGTGCTTGCATACAAGTAGGTACTTAAAGAATGTGCATCTAATGAATGTACAAGTATGTCATTAATCAAGATAGGCGTGTTCCATCAACAAAAGGCATAATTGTGAAATGGCTCCATTGGCTTCCACTCAGAGATGCCTTCTCTGAAATGGGTCCCCCACCCCAACCCCTTCCTATAAATCCCTCCCTAAAGCATCCCCCTCCCAGTGAGCCAGTTCTTCATGTTCTCTGTGCTCTTTAAAGAAGTGAAATCAAACACTCCCTTGAAAGTCCTGGGCAGATGTCCTTGGAGAGGAGAGAGCGCTAAGCCAATGCCCTCTGAAGCATCACGTGACATTGCAAAGCAAACAAAGAGATAACACTTTCTCCAACTCCTTTTGGTCCGTGTTTGAGCTCTTGGGCAAGGGACTGACTTCCAACAACAACAGCAACAATAAAAATAATTATTTGCATCCTCTCCCTTGGCATAGTGGCATAGCTGGGGAGGAGTGAGAAGGTAAGAGTGATGGATGGGCAGATCATAAAGCTTGCCAAAGCACCTCCCTATTTAGCTGGCTTGTGTTGTTTTTTCACCATTCAGCTACTACTAGGCTTGCTATTCTTTGCCATATTTCCTTCATTCCTTCCAAGCTCCTGCAGTCTAAGCAAATGCACTTTGAAGATTTGTATTTTAAGCCTGTCTCCACCTTCTGTTGCACAGTGTGAGGAGGCTTTTGTGGAGCCTTAACCTCATGCTCCACATCAATAAAACAGAAGCAATCATTACTAAGCAGAGCTACCCCTCTAAAATAATCTCCCTCCCCCTAAAGTAAAGAATTGGATTATAGAATTTAGGAACACAATCAAACTTGAAGATTTTCTAACCCAAGTCCCTTATTTTACAGACAAGGACAAAGAAATTAATTGACTTGACCCAATTCATATTAGAAGTTATTCAGAGCCAGCATTTAATTGCAGGCCTTTTAATTCTATCCTGTTCCAATAGAATTCATTGAAAAGGAAAGTCCCTCAAGCTTCCTTCTATGAAACTGATGATATTGTTACTTAAAAAGAGAAAATACTAATATCAATAAGAAGCTAAAGATGTTGGCCATGGGTAAACCATGGTGGGAATACCTAAGAGCTGACTGTGCTGCAAACTACAAAGTGCTTCAGCAATGTTATCTGTTCAATTGAAGAATGGCTCTTAATTAAAAAAAAAACAATTTTGGCTCAGTTCCCTAAATATTTGAAAAATAAAGCAATTTATCAGAGAAACACATTCAAATATTTCCCCCAGTTTTCTGCTTTCCTTCTAATCTTGGCTCTATTGGTTTCATTTGTGTAAAACCTTTTAAAATGTAATGTAATCAAAATAACCCATTTCACATCTTGTAATGCTTTCCATCTCTAGTTTTGTCATAAACTCTTCCCTTATCTAGAGATCTGACAAGTAATTTGTTTACCCTCAAAGCAAACCTGTGACATAGGTGCTATTGCTATCCCCAATTTACAGATGAAAAAACTGGGGCAAGAGATGATATCGAAGGTGTGAATCAGAAAACATTTGTAACTAGAGCTGAATGATTAGCCTGCTGAAGACAGATAAAGAGAGGGCTAAAGAAGCATTCATTCTGTGTCTAGCAATGTGTCAAAAAGGTCTACAATGTCTACAATCATTTTGTAGGTTTGTTTTTGTAGATTTACTTTTCAAGAGCAACTACCAACCCTTAAAGGAACTTATCTTACAATTGTTGAACACTAACACTAGGTAGCTAGGGGTACCAGCCTTAAGCCATAGAATTGTTAGCTGAGAAAAACATGAAAATGGCCATTTTGTCCACTCTTTGCTCTTTTTATTTAAAAATGTTTATTCAAGAAGTCAGAATTAAAACTGTGGTAAAGTGGGTCATCCTAAAAGAGCAAGGTTTTAAAGAATACATGGGTACATTTTGGTAGTCACTCAAGACTTGATAAGAAGATTCCTGCCCATCATAAACTTGACAAGAGGGGGCAGCTGGGTGACTCAGTGGATTGAGAGTCAGGGCTAGAGATGGGAGATCCTAGGTTCAAATTTGGCCTCAGCCATTTCCCAGCTGTGTGACCCTGGGCAAGTCACTTGACCCCATTGCCTAGCCTTTACCACTCTTCTGCCTTAGAACCTATAATACACAGTATTGATTGCAAGGCAGAAGGTGAGGGTTTTAAAAAAAACTTGACAAGAATTTGACAAAAACTACTGGGAAAACTGGAAAGCAGTCTGGCAGAAACTAGGCATAGATCAGCATCCCACACCTTATATATACTTAGTTAAGGTCAAAATGGAGGCATGTGTTAGTTATAAAGGGTGATGTCATAACTAAATTAGAGGAGTATAGAAAAAATTATGTATCAGATCTATGGATAAGGAAAGAGTTTATAACAAAATGAGAGAGAAAATATTACAGAATATAAGGTGGATTATTTTGATTATATTACATTTTGAAAGGTTTTATACAAATAAGACCAACAGAGCCAAGATTAGAAGGAAGGCAGAAAATTGGGGGGGGGGATATTTTATAGCATTGCTCTAATAAATGCCTTATTTCTCAAACTGGGAACTGAGCCAAACTTTTTTTTTTTTAAATAAGAACTATTTCCCAATTGATAGTCAGAGGACATAAACAGGAAGTTTTCGGAAGAAAAAAGCAAGCTATCAATAGTCATTTCTTTAAAAACACTCAAAATCACTAACAATTAGAGAAATGTACATTAAAACAATTCTTGAGGAACCACCTCACCCCTATCAGTTGGCTAAGATGACAAAAATGACAAAGGCTAGAGGGGATGTGGGAAAAGAGGAACACATTCGAGTTGTAAACTGATCCAACCATTCTGGACAGTGATTTGAAACTATGCCCAAAGGACTACAAGACTATGAATAAATATCCTTTGACCCAGAAATACCACTGCTAGGTTTCTGTCCCAGAAAAATGAAACATACATTCAAAAATATTTATAGCATGTCTTTTGTGGTAGCAAAAAATTGAAAATTGAGGGATTGCCCATCAGTTGAGAAATATCTGGACAAGTTATAGTATATGATTGTGATGGAATATTATTGGAATATTATCAGAAAAAACCTGAGAGGACATATAAACTCTTGCAAAGTGAAGTGAGAAAAACCAATGAACATTGTTCACGATGAAGCATATTGTAATAATAATCAACTGTGAAAAACTTTTCTACCCTGATCTTGACAAT
The DNA here is from genome assembly GCF_027887165.1 of Monodelphis domestica. Lineage (NCBI taxonomy): Eukaryota > Metazoa > Chordata > Mammalia > Didelphimorphia > Didelphidae > Monodelphis > Monodelphis domestica. The sequence goes on along the minus strand of NC_077231.1, from coordinate 32,367,135 downwards.
TACAAAGGACTTTTGATTTTTTTTAAATGCCATACACCTCCAGAGAGAGAGAAGTGATGAATTCTGAGTATAAATTGAAGAATATTTTTCCCTTTCTTTATTTTTAGGCAAAAAAGCTAATATAAAAATATATTTTGCGTGATTTTACACATGTATTATATTGCTTACCTTCTCACAGAGTAGGAAAGGGGCTGAAAAGAGGGAGAGAATTTGAAACTCCCAAATTTTAAATGAATGGTTGCATATATAAATATAATTTTTAAGAAATATTTCTGCCTTCAATGGGGTTTATCCATGGCTCCAGATGTTTAGGGTAGTCTGGCAACAAAAGCTCTCCCTGCTTCTCACAGTTATTTCTTCACTCTAGGCATGGTTGGAGAAGCTCAGCACATTGGCAAAAACCATCCTAAACTTATGAAAATAAATGGCCCTTGGAGCAGCTAGGTAGTACAGTGGATAGAGCACCAAGCCTAGAGTGAGGAAGACCTGGGTTCAAATCTGCCCTCAGACACTTTCTAGTTGTGTGAGGCTGGGCAGGTCACTTATCTCCACTTGCATAGCTCATACCACTTTTCTGGCTCAGAATTCATACTAAGACAGAAGGTAAGGGATTAAAAAAAAAAATAGATGGCCCTAGTTTGTCCTTCTGTCATCCTTATCAGTCTGCTGGATCCTCAGGCTCTGCCTTCTCCCCATACTTACCAAACAGAAAGAATCAACAATCTTGTAATCACATATCCATGCAACAACAGGAAATATGAAGGACTTTCTGATCAGAAGGGGGTCATTTTCTACTCTGGCAGAGAAAAGTGAACGCTGTCAACTAGCTAGCTGCTCTGATGAATGTGAACTTGGAATAAAACAGCATTTCTCAGTCTCTGAGATTACCTGTCACCATCAGAGAATATTAGACCTAGAAGAGAGTTTCGCAGTCATCTCCCCTAGTCTCTCATTTTAAAGTGGAGGAAGCAGATCTAGAGCAGTAAAGGAAGAGGCTGGGCTATATCATTACCAACTTTTATTAAGCAGGATCTTAGCATAAAGAGGTCTGAGATAAAGCCCTCAGGCAGGAGGGACTTACAGTACAGTTAGGAAGACAGGAAAGAGACTAATAACAAAAATCAAACAGCATATATATGTATATATATTTCATATACTATATTAAAATAATAAAAGTAAAAACAATGGTGAATATAGTAATAATAATAATTGTTATTATTATTATCCCTCATCACCTCCTGGCTTCTCTTGTTCCCTTTAAGAATAACTTAAATAATTCTGGCAAGAGGCCATTCCCAGGCTCCTCCCTCCTCGGCTGTACCTTTACTCTGAAATCGTTTCCCATTTACACTGTTTAGGTCTTGTATGTACACAGCCATGTTTACAGTTGTCTCTCTTACTAGAATGGAACTCTTTGAAGACAGGGACAGTTTGGGCAAGCTCTCTTTGCAGCCTTCACACTTCACACACAAAATGCCTGTTGGTGATGGTGGAGGTGAGGGTGGTGATGATGGTAATAGTGGTGGAGGGGGGTGGAGGCAGTGATCAAGTGGTGTTGAGGATTATGATGGTGGTGGTAGTGATGGTGCTGATGATAGGGATGGGGTTGGGATGATAATGAGGATGATTGATGAAGATGATGACAGTGATGATTATGGTAGCTAGATGGTGGTAATCAGATGGAATTGCCATGACCCTGGCCAAGTCATTTAACTCCTGTCTCCACTGAGAGTTAGAGGGTGATCCAGAATCTAATTCTGACAAAATATAAGGTCCCTTCCAGTTCTAACATTCTAAGTTCTTATGGTTTCTCTGAATGAAAGGAAAGAATTTAAGTCTTTAATTTTATGTCACTCTAGTCTGATGCAGACCCACTAATGTTCCTAATTTCTCTAAGCCCACAGGTCCTTCCCCACCACCAGGATTGCCCCAGTGATGGAGGCTACAATGGAAGAGGGTTCATAGAATTAACCAAAGCCATCAGTGGAAACAGACCAAGAGTCACTTGCTCCAGCTCACATTAAGGTAAGACTCATGATTGAAACTCAGGTCTTTGAGCCACAGTATGCTGGCCCTCAACCATCCTAGAGTACCAGTCTTAACCCTGAGGGCCTACTGGAAATGCATGATGATCCTAGAGCGTTTCTAAGCGGGGGTCAATGCTCCTAAAGGAAGAGCAACGATACAGAAAGAAGACAATGGACAAAGATAAGACGGTCAGTAGAGTAGCCTTGGATGGCACTGTGGGAGGGAGGTGCGGGAGGAAGAGAGACCTTTAGAAGAAACAAACTCGGAAACCTCAAGTGAAGCACGATGCAGTTTATTGGACACCGAACAGAAGGGTCAAAGGGAGGAGCATTTTATGTACACGGGAGCCCTGGTGACCTCTCCCTTCCAGATTGGGGCGGGGGGGGGGGGGGGGATACTGGAGGAATGCCGACAGAGCAGATCCAAGAAGAGCCACAACCCAGGCGCACGGGAAGGGAGGGAGGGGAACAGCTGGAAGCAGGGGGTTGAGGTCAGAGGGTCTCTGGAGCTGTCCACGGTGCTTATCTGGAGGAGCGCTGGCCAGATGACTGAGAGTACTTGACAGAGCTGCTGCTGCTGCTGCTGATGCCCCCGCGGCTGCTGCCGCTGCTGATCCCACCCCCGCTGATTCCGGAGCGCCCTCCAGAGCCGCTGCCACTGCCGCTGCCGCCTCCGAAGCTGCTGCCGCCTCCGAAGCCACTGCCGCTGCCGCCTCCAAAGCCACTGCCGCTGCCGCCTCCGAAGCCACTGCCGCTGCCACCGCCGAAGCCACTGCCGCCACTCGAGACAAAGCCACTGCCGCTGCCCCGGCCGCCGCCGCTGCCCCCTAGACCGAAGCCACCACCGTATCCACCCGCGGAGGCCGAAGTAGAGCTGCTGCTGCTGACCACTGCTGCAAGTAGAAAGAGGGAAACAAGACAGGTCATCGTCATGACAGTCAGGGCTCAGTCAACGATCCCACCCAGCCCTGGCACAGGGCTCCTCTTTCTCTTCTTCCTCCTCTTGCTCCTCCTCCTCCTCCTCCTCCTCCTCCTCCTCCTCTTACTACTACTACTACTACTACTACTACTACTACTACTACTACTACTACCTACTATTACTACTATTTAGTTTTTTTTATTAGCTAATAGACACTTCCTAGCTGTGTGACCCTAAGCAAGTCACTTACCCCATTGCCCAGCCATTATTTCTCTTCTACCTAGGAACCAATACACAGTATTGATTCTAAGACTTCGGAAGGATTTTGTTTTGTTTTGTTTTAATTAGCTAATGGTACTGTGATATAGGAGAGAGAGTATTGAATCAGGAGACCTGGATTCAAATCCCAATTGTCTCATTGCTGTGGGCCCTTAAGCTATTTAACCTCCCTAGGCCTCAGTTTCCTCATCTGCAAAATGAGGAAGTTGGGACTATCTGGTCTAAGACCCTCTCAAGGTTTAAATTTTATAATCCTGTTTAATGTTATAATGATAAAATAACCATATACAACTAATATTTGCTGCCTTCATATAGGATAATAACTGTATAATCAATTCACTTCCATCTTACTAAATTATAATGAATTATCGACTATTTTGAATGAAGTCAGTTAGTTCTCAGTTTTCAGGATATAGAACCCTCTCCCTCTAGTTCATCCTGCCCCTGAGGCTATCTGCCAGGGCAGCAGGAATCATAGGCTCAGGGATCTGGATCTAGATCTAGAAAGTATCCCAGACATGATCTGATCAAGCTCTCTCATTTTGCAAATTAGGAAACTGAGCCCAAAGGAGATTAAATTACTTGTTCAAAGTCATACAGATAAAGCCATATATCATGCCAATTGTTTTTAATATATTATCTCATTGGGAGATTGGGAACATAAAATTCCAATACTGCCTTAAGACCCCCCAGAATATGAAAAATCAATTTGATGTCCCCAGAATGACATGCATTCCCACTGAATTGAATATGGGGTTTCCATTGCTCTCTTTTATTAACAGTTAATAAGGAATTGAGAGTTATTGTCCATTTTATCCTAAGTTTGTCTACTTACAGATGCTGACGGGGTTCTGGAACTCTCCAGACATTCTATTAGGAGAAGCAAGAGAAAGATGATTCAGTTATATAGCAAGTATATTTCAATTTCATGGCCCAGGGTGAGAAATTTCTGGAAACCCAAGTTGAATTCAAGAATCTAGTAAATCAACCCTTGAGGGAGAATGAGATAGCAAAGGTCAGAGCTTCTTTACAAAGTTTATCTAAAAGTTGGGGCTTCTTGTTGAAGAAGTTATTCCCCAACATTTGGGTTTAATGTTGGGGGTGAGTTTAGGTTCCAGGGGAAACTACCCACCTGCACTCCTCTCCCTCCAACAGCTTCCTGTAGGTAGCAATCTCAATATCCAGTGCCAACTTCACATTCATCAGTTCTTGGTAGTCCCGTAGCAGGCGGGCCATGTCATCCTTGGCCTTTTGTAGGGCATTCTGCAGCTCCTGGAGTTTAGCCTGGGCATCCTTTAGAGCCAGCTCCCCACGTTGCTCAGCTTCAGCTATGGCTGTCTGCAGATTGGCATTCTGGAGTGGAGACAGGAAGGAGAAAAGGTCATCAAAGTGGGAAATGCATCCCAGCTCCAGGTACTTGAGGGAGCTCTCTGGGTTTATATCTGAATTCCTCTATTGAGAAATGAGAGATAGAGATAAGAAGAGGGCGATGGAGATGGCAACATAAACGTCAACATCACCACCACTTCTGTTCCATCTTGTTAGTTGTTCCTCCCTTTGTTATTTCAAAGATGTTTGAGAAGAAGAAAATTATTTAAGCAAAAGCCAAAAGCCAGGAATTTGGATGAGATGACCTCTCAGGACTTCTTCCAATCTAGGATCCTGGAATCCCATCCCTGAGCACCCAGCACCATCTCCCACCTGTTTCTTGACGTTCTCAATCTCAGCCCGAATCCTTTGGATCATCCTGTTCAGTTCCATGATCTCACTCTTAGTGCTCTTCAGGTCATCACCATGCCTGCCAGCTGTGGTTTGCAGCTCTCCTAGCTAAAGATAAGAAAGAAGAGTGGATGTGTTTCAAGAAGAAACATATCTTTGTCCTGGGCAAAACTCTGACCAACTGAGTTGTCATTGAGTCAGGAATGTCCATTTTGCCCATCTTCTTTGCCCATACCTTCCTGGACATGCAAAACTTGGTTGACAAAGGCAGAGAGAACTGCTGAGGGTGTTCAATTCTCCTCTCTCAATCAGCTAACCCTCTCATCTTTCCTTTTCCCACTGCTTCTCCTCTAATCTTTGCTTCACATCCTCAAGTCACTCTACCATTTTTTGCACTTTGGAGTCCTTTGGCAGACTGATAAAGCCTAGGGGATTCCTCAGAATAATATTTGTTGTCATATTTAGAATTGAAGGAAATGCTAAATTTCACTTAATCCCCTAAATTTCAGTGAAAATAAAGATGCATTTTTTCCTATCCAAGTTCACAGACTTCCTAAAGTCTATTTGAGAAAACCTAGGTGCTCTATTCTTATTCTAAACTGCTGGGTAAAGAAAATCCTTCATTCTGATCAAACTTTCTGGAATTCTAGAATCCTTTATTGTACAGCCTCATCAGGACAGTTTGAACTCTTCCCTCTAAAAGACAAATACTTGCCATTGATGAGGAATGGTGTGAAAACATTATCAAGCAAGGAAGAACAGGAGTTTCTCCCCAAAGGGATAATTTATCCTGAGGGTCCTAGGTTAGAATGCAAATAGTGTCCACACCTGGGACAGATTTCTGACGCCTACCTTGGACTGGTACAGATCTGTGATCTCTGCCTTGTTCCTCTCAGTGATCTCTTCAAACTGTGCTTGAACCTCAACAATGATGCTATTCAAGTCCAGACAGCGGTTGTTGTCCATGGAGAGGATCACAGAAGTATCGCTCACATGACTCTGCATCTGGGATAGTTCCTGTAGGGAGAAAAGGTCCTGCTCAGTCGCTGAGCTTCTGGAACTGTGTAAATGTGTTAGGGACATTCAAAATTTAGCTAAAATCCAGTCTCTGCCTTCATGGATCTTACAACCCAGCAAGATCTATTTATCCCTTAAGTACACATTATTACTTGATCATTATTTCATTAAAAGTCTTATTTCTCTCCTGAAAAAAGTAAGCTCATTGAGGAAAGGGACTGTTTCATGTTGGTCTTTGTCTCTATAACCAAACCTGGCACATAGTAGGTGTTTAGTAAATGTTTGTGGCATGAATGGCAAACTCCTTGTAGGGTAGATGCCCCAGTGCCAGCCATATAGATGTTCAATACAAACTGGGCACTTAATTGGGAGTGAGAAATAAGCAGTGGGAACTTGAGCTCCTCTGTTCCTGTTCTCTCCTGTTTGAGACTTTAAACCAGGATCCAGAGGTAAAGACATGGGAGCAAGGACAAGCAGGGAATCACCTTCACGACCCCCATCACAAATCTGAAGACACTCCTTAAGATATCAAAGTATCCAAAGATAGCCCACTTCAGAAAGCAGGAAACATCCTTACTGCATCATAGAGAGTCTTCAAGAAGTTGACTTCATCCATCAGGCTGTCTGCCCGAGCCTGCAGCTCAACCTTGTTCATGTAGGCAGTGTCCACATCCTGGAGAGAAGATAAGAAGTACAATAAAGACCCATCTCTAAAATGAATTAGCCAATGGACTGAAAATACAGCAGGCAGGATTAAATGTTAGTCCTGTGGCATAACTGAATATAAAAGAAAGTCTGTTTCTTTTTTTTTTTAACCTTTACCTTCTCTCTTAGAATAGATACTAAGTAATGGTTCCTTGGTAAAAGAGTGGTAAGGGCTAGGCAATAAGAGTTAAGTGACTTGCTCAAGGTCACACAGCTAGTTAAATATCTGAGAAAAGAAGTGACAGAGATGCTCTCCACAACTCCCTAGCTCACACAAAAACACACACACACAGCCTATGAGGCGGTACCCAGAAGTCTCATGCCTTCCTCAATCACCTTTTTTTTTACTCTCCTTTTTCTCTGGCACATTTCTCACTCACCTTCTTCAGAGTCACAAATTCATTTTCAGCGCCTGTGCGTCTGTTGATTTCATCTTCATATCTATAGGGATGAAGGAAAACCAGAACTAAATTTGGTATAATAACAGCACATTTACACAGGCTTATGGTTCCAAAAGTAATTTTCTCACAATACCCCTATGAGGTAGGTCTTGTAAGAATTACTATCCCCATTTTACCAATTTTACAGTGAGCCTCAGAAAGCTTGAGCTCTCTTAAGGAACCAGAGAAATGGAATGGGTGCCTTAAGATAAAATAGAAAGAGCACTGTATCTGAAGTTAGAAGACCCATCAAGAAGAATCTTGGCTCTGTTCCTTACTACCACATGTTGCTACTAAACTGCCAGGAGGAGAAACTCCATGTTTGGAGCACTCACTTCTTTTTGAAATCTTCCACCTGCTCTTGCATGTTCCTCAGCTCTCCTTCCAGGTTCCCTCGCTCCCCCTGGAGCCTATCCAGAACGCTCCTAAGGTTACTGATGTAGCTCTCAAAGATGGGATTGAGGTTGTTGGTGCCAGTGACAGAGTTGGTACCCTGCTGCTGAAGTAGGTTCCACTTGGTCTCCAAGACCTTGTTCTGCTGCTCCAGGAACCGCACCTGTAGAGCATGGGGGAAATGGCATCAGACTACCAGACTGCAAGGGTAAGGAAAAGACAAGCATCCCTAGCAGAAAGTCTCGGAATCTTTGGCCATGGCAATACCAGGAGTCCAGGGCTCTTGTCTACACTGGACAATGTGAAAATTTTTAGGGGATTTTTTTCTTATTTTGGAAGGCATCTTAAAGACTGTTTATTTCAACTCCCTCATTTCAGAATTGGAAGAACTGGGGGGAAGTAAGAGAAGATTACAGCTAAGAAGGGATAGTCAGAATTTGTACCTAGGGCTCCTCTCCTTATGGCAAACCCATTGTTCCTTCTGCTACAATCACAAAATGAAGAGGAAAAGACAAGATGAATAAAAATCAACTCTGTTCAGAGGCAGAAGGATGGATGAATTGACTCCTTGCTAATCCTGGGAACTCCATGACTCAGGCTTAAGTATTTGCAAAAATCTAACAGCCTGTTAAAATGAACACATTTGAATCTCAAGCTTCTTTGAACTCCTGCTGAGGGTGTGTCTTCAGGACTAGTGTTAATAATACTGATTGACATGGTGTATTGGGGAAGGCAAACCCAATTTCAGCTCAGATCCTGGGAGAGGCCAATCACATCAGCCCCAAAAGAGTCCTTGGGACAAACCCAGAAAGACACAGAATAAGTCCCAGTTCTTTCTCCCTTCTCCTCCCTTCCCGGATAAACCTGGGTTCTTGAGTTGTAGCACCCCTTGGAAAAAAGGCCTGGAAGCTTGCTTAACTTTAATTCAGATCTAATTGAGAAAGAGATGTAGCACAACATAGAAGACAAAATACATTTCTAGGAAACATTCATGGGAATGCAATGAAGGAGCCTCTGTTCTTCATTTCAATGTTTTTATCAGCTTAATACACTCCAAAATATACACATCACCAAAAGCTACATGTTAACAGGGAGAAAAGTACTAGGCTTAAGATACTATACACATATATAGTTTTCCCCTTATGGGAGAATTTTAACTCAGGTTAAAGTTCACCATAGTCATTTATTTAAATTCCACCTTTCACCTGAATGAATCTAGCCCTGCCCTCAATCTAAAGAGATCATTAGTCATGAACATGAAAAGAACATCACATTTAGAGTCAAGATGTCTTGGATTCAAATCCTGAGCACCTTGGATAAGTCACTTCCCCTCTATAAATCCCAGTTTCCTCCTCTGTAAAATAAAAATCTGCACATGAGCTCTAAACTCCTCCAAATCTGAATCCTATGATAATACCATTTCAACCACTACCCCCTCTTATGATTCTCTCGCTGTTCTACTCATGCTTCCCCCTCTAGAAATATGCCAAAACAGATACCCTAAACTCCAAGCACAAGTCCCTCACCCATTAAGGACCAGGGAAAAGGGATCTGGGTCAGAGTATCACCTTGTCAATGAAGGAGGCAAACTTGTTGTTGAGGGTCTTGATCTGCTCCCGCTCCTGGGTTCTCACAGCCCCAATCTGGGGGTCAATCTCCACATTGAGGGGCTGTAGGAGGCTCTGATTGACAGTCACTTCTTGGATCCCACCAGGGAAGCCACCAGGCCCAAAGCCACCATGGCCACCAAAGCCTCCAACCCCCCCAAACCCACCAACTCCTCCAAAGCCACCAGCCCCTCCAAAGCCACCAGCCCCTCCAAAGCCACCAGCCCCTCCAAAGCCACTGGCCCCTCCAAAGCCACCAGCTCCTCCAAAGCCACCTCCTACTCCCCTGCCACCTCCAAAGCCACCTCCACAGCTTCCAAATCCACCTCCAAAGCCAAAGGATCCACCCCTGGAACCACCAGCCACACTGCTGCAGATGCTCTTGTTGCCACCCAAGTTGTAAAGACTATGGCTGCTAAAGCCACCGGCCCCACCACGGGACCCACAGACCCCTCCGCCAGTGCGCCCAGTTCGGGCCACACAGCTCATGCGGCTGCTGCCAGACACCACAGCAGAGCGGCCGGAGAAGCCCTTGCTCCCACCTCCTGAGGTCTTGCAGACTTGTCTATGCATGATGAATTGGATGGGAAGAAAAGCAGTGAGGCTGGAGCAGCAATACTGAGAGGCAGAAGAGGAGAAGAGAAACTGAAGACCTCTGCAGCACACATCCCTTTATATATGTTTGGGGAGGTTGTTGGGCTCAAATGAGGGAAGAGATAATTAATCCTAAACATTCATGGGTTGGGTTTGCCTGGGAGGCAATAAGTTTGTTCTAAGCTCCCAAACACACCTTGAAAATAATCTGAAATGGTAAAAGTGTTAAGGTGGCAGGGCTGCCTAGAGGGGGGTGGAGGAGAGGATGACTCCCAGGGTTACCTGACGCTTGGGCAAGGCCAGCTCTTGGGCTTTGTCTCTTCAGGACCCAGAAGGCACGCTCATCCATGCCAGGCTATTGGAGAAGCCATCTCCCTGGTTATTTGTCAGCTTCCCCTAAGCCCTGACAGAGCTGGCCAGGCGTAGCGTTTGGCAGGACTTTGGTCCCCTCCAGTGTCTACCCATCCCTCTAGCACAATCTTCATATGAAGCCCTGTTTAGGCTTCCAAGGGGCAGGGGGAAGCCCTGAGAACATGGATAGGTCCCAGATTCCAAGGTTTAGAAGTAGAAGGGATTCTAGAGTCTCTAGTCCAATGCCCTTGTTGGCATCTGGGCATCCAGATTCCCACAAGTCATAAATAGCAAAGCAGGGATTTGAACCCAAGTCTTCTGGTTCAGATACCCAGTAGTAGTCTGTCCTTCATAATCTAGCTCCTATCCATTTTTCCAAATTAGTTTCACATTGATTCCTCTCAAACACATTGTGTTTTAGCCAACACTCCCTTGTCCTGCCTCCATTCTCTGTTGACTAGAAAGTTCTCCCTCTTCCTTCCTGCAGCCTGGAATCTCTAAGCAACTTTCAAAGCTCAGTTCAGGAGTCATTTCTGACAGGAGAATTTTCTGATTCCCCAGTTGGTAGTTTAAGAGTCTCCCTTCTCTAACTTACTTTCTATATTTTTTGTAAAACACTTAGCACAGAGCCTGTCACAGTGTAGCTGCTTAAGAAATGTTTATTGAATAGAAATCAATGGAGTTGTAAATATTTTCTACTTGTCTATGTTCTTTGCTGTTATTTAGTCATTTCTGTAGTGTCCAACCCTCTGTGACCCCATTTTGGTCTGCTGTTTTCTTCTCTGGCTCATTTTATAGATGAGGAAACTGAGGCAAACAGTGAAGTGAGTTAACCAGGGTCACACAGCTAATAAGTGTCTGAGGCCAGATTTGAACACAAGAAACCTCCCTGACTCCAGATCTTACACTATATCCATTGTGCCACCGAGCTACTATAGATTTTTACTTTGTTTCTCTAGCACCAAACACAGTCCCTAGCACTAAGTATTTTATAAATGCATCTAAAATTGAATTCCATTTAACAGAATTTCGCTACATCACCATCCAATCATCCAGGAATTTCCAAGCATCCCATTGAGCTGAGCCTTGACAGAAGCTAGAGATTCCCTGAGGCAGACAAGAGGAAGAGGGGGAACTTTCTAGATAGAGAAACTGGAGGAAGGAGATGAAATGCAGAGCAAGCAAAACAGTAGCTGGGCTCGTCTGACTAGAACCTAAATGGTATGGTTATGCAGAAGCAATGTGAAATCACACTGATCTTTAAAATTTTTTCAACCAGATATTTTGGGTGCGGTGTAGACAAATCCACAAGTATGTGGCCCTGAGAAATAGCAAAGCATGGAAAGCCATGTGTTCCTAATGCCCAGAGAGACAAAAATGAGCCAGATAAATCGCGAAAACAAGATTCAGACTATTGCAACCTGACTGAGGTTCTCACTCTACCCTGATCATCATTTGAAATGTCTCAATGAGACACTAAGAGCACAGACAGAAAGCATTTCTTCTTGACTCTTATCTCTGGCTCTCCATTCCTCCTGATAGAGAACCATCTTTGAAGGTTTCTACTTTAAGGAGGAGAAAAGGAACAAGCATTTTTTAAAGCTCCTACTGTGTGCTAAGCACTTTACAAATATTATCCATTGGGTAATATTTCCTGAGGAAAAAGTCTGAGGAGTAAACCTAGCTCAAAGTCTGCCCCTGCCCACCCTGGAGGCAAACAAATCATGGGAAGCAGAAGGCAGGGGGGAGCCTTCTGAAGTCTTCTCCCCTTTTCCTTGTTGACAGTTTCCATGATATCAGAAATTCCTTTAGCTAGAAGCCATTATCTGCTAGGCAGGGCTTCTCTTCAGCCATTCCAGACCAATGGGCAGCAGTTCCTTCGTGGAAGTCCTCCAGAGCCTGAATAATGCCATATTGTATAAATACCCATCCCTGTGGCTGGTAGTTCTTCCTTATGGCTAAATTGAATCCCCTCTGCTTTGGGACAAATCCATGTCCTCTCTCCTCTCCAGAGAGTTAGAGAAAAAGCAAATATAGTCCTCCAGATCAGGGGTTCTTGCCTTTATTTTGGTGTCACAGATCCCTTTGGGGGCAGTCTGGAAAAGCCCACAATAGAGACCTCAAAATTATGTTTTTAAATAATTGGAAGAAATGATAAATTTCAATTAGAGGTAAATGAAAACAAAGATGCCATCTTTGTTCCTATCCAAGTTCTCAGACCTCCCTGAAATCTTGGTTCCCAGATTAAGAACTCTGGCTCCAGGGGCAGCTGGGATTGAGAGCCAGGCCTAGACAGTGGAGGTCTTGAATTCATATCTGACCTCAGATACATCCTAGTTGTGTGACCCTGGGCAAGTCACTTAACCCCATTGCTTAGCCCTTACAGCTCTTCTGCCTTGGAACCAATACACAGTGTTGATTCTAAGAGAGAAGATAAGAGCTTAGAGGGGGGAGGGGTCTCTGGCTCCAGATCAGAAACCTTTGGAGAATGAAACAAGTGGAAAATGAAGTGTTGCAAAGGACATTGGCCTGAGTGTCAGGAGGCCTGTGTTCTAAACCCAAGTTGACCACTAATTTACTATGTGACCTCAGTGGAGTCACTTTACCTCTCTAGGACTCATTTTCCTTGTTTGTAAAGTGAGAGATTGGGTTACAGATCCCTTCCCACTCTGACATTCTCAGAGCCTACAGTTTTGTCTCATTAATAAGCATCTTGGACCATTTGCTGACACTCAAGAGATGCCAATCCAGTCATTATTTCATTATGTGGGAGCTAATTAGCCACACAGAGGGTTAGCCACATCTTTCGGTTCTCTTCCTTTTCCTTTTCTTCCTACTGTTCCCTGCCTTGCCCAGTGTTCAGCCCCTGGCTGGCAGGAAAAGTGAGGTGGGAGAAGAAAGAAAACTCTAAATCCAGGCTGGGATGTCTCAGGTTGGGGGACCAGCAGGACTTGGCTCTGTTGGCTTCCATGTGATTTGTCAGAGCTTTCCAAGTCTCCAGGACTCCTCGCAGCCCAGATCCCTGGACTTGGCAACATCCCTGAACATGCCTGATTCAGAAAGACAGAGATTCTGCCTGCTTGGTGTTTTTCAGAGGCTTAGGGACTGGGTTTGGTTCCTTAAACAGCTTTGTTCCGTGCCTGGAGAGCCTGCCAAGCTGACTGCTTATTTCTTCAGGATGGGTCTTTTTGAATTTCCTTTGTAGTATGCTCTCTTCTCAAGCTTTAGCCAAGCCTTGCCAATGGGGTGGTTGGCATAGCCCCGGCAGTAGGCTAACTCTGAATGCTGAAGTAGACTCAATGGAGAAGAGAGCAGTAGTTAGTCTACTGCCCAGTGCAAAGAGTTTTTCAATTATGAGAAAGGACTTCTGAAGTCCCCATGAAGGATCTACAAGATTGTTCCATCAGGGAAGCTTGTTTTAGAAACCTATTCTGAGCCCTCATTCTAGCCCACTGGTATTCTGATTACTTCCTCTGATCTCTCTCTCTCTCTCTCTCTCTCTCTCTCTCTCTCTCTCTCTCTCTCTCTCTCTCTCTCTCACTCACTCGCTCTTTCACTCTCTCTATTTCTCTCTCTCACTCACTCTCTCTGTCTCCATCTATCTCTTTCTCTCTTTCTGTCTCTCTTTCTCCTCTTTCTCTCTATTTCTATGTAGGAGTGTGCCTGTTTCTCCCACTCTGTCTCTTTGGCACTTACTAGCTCTGTGACCTAGGACAAGTCAAGATGCACCTCAGTTTGCCTCAGTTTCCTCATCTGTGAAATGGGGGTGATAATAATAACTTCCAGGGCTATTCTGATAATTAAATCAGATGTTTGCAAAGCACTCAACCAATGTCTGAGACTTAATAGACATTAATGGTGGTTATTATTACTGCTACTGCTACTACTACTATTATTACTACTACCAAGCAAAGAGGAGTTGCCTGCCATGTTCTCAGTGATTTAAAGAACTGTTTGCAGCTTCTTAGGAAGAAAACCAGCCTTGGAAAAGAAGTTCTGGAGAGAAATCTCCAATCATCTTCCACAAAGAACTTGTCAAGACTCAACCACCTTTACCACTGCCTTTGATTGAGGACTTCCCTGGGGGGCAAATCAACAATTCAACTCAGTTCACGTCAACATTTAGAAGCATCTTCTATGTGCCAGGTCTTGTGTTAGACACCTAGGATACAAAAAAAAATGATAATGGCCTCTACCCTCAAGAAACTTCCATTCTAATTAAGAGGAAGCAACAATACATGTGCAGAAAAATAAATACAAAATAGAGAGGGAGTAGATACAACAAAAATGCTAAAAACTGGGGAATTGGCAAAGGCCTCTAATTGAAGGTTGCACCTTAGATGAGTAAGAGTTGCAAGAAGCAGAGCTAGGGAAGAAGAGTATTCCAGGCATGGCACACAGCTTAGATAATGTTGGAATGTCATATAAATAAAACATCATGAAGGACAGTTTGAGAAGCAACTAGACAGCTCAGTAGATAAAGAACTGGGTCTGAGGTCAGGAAGACTTCAGTTGGATTCTGGGCTCAGACAATTCCAAGACACAATGTGACCCTGAGCAAGTCATTTAATATCTGTTTCCCTTAGTCCACTGGAGAAGGAAATGGGAAGCCACTCCTGTAAAGGAGTTGTCTGTCCTTGCTTTTTTTAAGACCATCATTCCAGTATCTTTGCCAAGAAATCCCCATGGACAGCATGATCCACAGGGTCATGAAGAATCAGATGCAAATGAATAACAATGACAAAGGTCAATTTGATCAGACCTCAAAATACATAAGGGGAAATAATGTGAATTTGGAAAGATGGGTTATTGTCATATAATGAAGGACTTTGAATGGCAAGCAGAGGACTTTGTATTTTAGCCTTGAGACTAAATATAAAATTCTGGGAAAAGATCTGGAATTGAAGCCAGGAAGGCCCTGGGTTCAACTTCTGCCTTTTAACACATTAAATGTGTGACATTAAACAAGTCACTTAGTCAACCCCTGAGTACCCTAAGTGATTCTCTAAGACTTGCAGAGAAGGAGCCAGCCTATAAAAGTTGAAGGGGTTCCCTCATCCAGGAGTTCCCTATACCAGAAAAATCACAGGTCTAATTCTTGCCCCTAACCTAGAAGTAATAGGGATGTAATAGAGGTTTTTCAGCAAGGGAGAGGGCTGTAGTCAGATTGGTGTTTTAAAAATAGTAATTTGGCATCTTTGAGGAGAGTGGATTGAAAAGGAAGAGCCAGGTGGACCAATTAGAAGACTATTACAATAGCCTAGATGAAAGTACTTGAAGACTGGAACCAGGCTTGTGCCAACAGGGAGACACAGATACTTACCCTAAGTGATAGGAGAAGATGTTTATAATCTGGGAAATTCTAAAAGAAAGGAAGGAGCCACAAGTCCAGCAGATCTAAAGAGATAGATCAGAGTAAACAACTTCAAGGGTTAGAAATCAGATAAGTCTTCCTGGAAGCAGGAAATACTGAGTTGATTTTATATAGGAGGATAGATATGGATTGGCAGAGGTAATGGAGTATTGAATAAAACCAATAAAATAAAATTACAATCACAGATCATCAGAGTAGGAGGAGACATCAGCGATCATTGAATCTAACCTAATTATTTGACAGAGGAGGAAACTGAGGCCCTGAATGTCAAGTGCTTTGCCTAAGGCTGAACAGCTAGCTGGTAGGACCGAATGGTAGAACCCACATTTAAACCCAAGTCTTCTAACTCTAGATTCTATACTATTTCTTTTTTTCTTTGATAATATCTTATTTTTCTCCCAGTTATATGTAAACACAATTTTTAACATTTTTTTAAGTCCCAAATGTTCAATACTGTTTCTATTGGATTCATTTCATTAAATGTTGAATCTACTATACAAGCTGTGACAGCATTACAAGGTAAGGAGCTGGGCACTGAACAATCCTTAGGTGATCCCAGTCTTAAGGAGCAGACCAAGAATGCTCTGCCTGATGCAGTCTTCTACAATGAGACCGGGTAGGGGGGAGGGACAGTTTTCCTAGAGAAGTTTGTGATGCTGTGCACTGTAGAGGCTGGGCTTTCGACTCCACAGTAAGCAAGAACAAATATTCGGTGACTATTTCTAATGTGTTTAGGTAGCTGAGATCCTCATCCAGTGGCTATGCCACATTTAGAAGTGAACTTGATGGGGCCAAATTCTCTGTAGCAAATGTTTGAAAGGTCTCGGATCCCCTGGTAATTTAGGGGGATGTCTTTCCAAAGCATGAGCACAGAAGAGGCAGATGAGAACAATTTGTTCTAACAGTCATGAAAGTGACTGAAACAGGAGCTTGGTCAGACATGGAAGACACCAAGGTCATCCACTGCATCCTGGACCATTGCCAGTCATCCTGACTTGTGACTTGTGTTCCATTGGACTTCAGTGTCTCTGGAATAGAGAGTGAGGCTGATGACTTCATGAAAGTCTGCTTCACTTAAATCCAACTCATGAGCAAGTCAGGACATCATCCTATGAAGTCACTGGTCCTCTTGGAAAACAATAGACTAACAACAACAGTTTAATTGTTCAAGCCCACTTTCCTCAGGATCTGAGGTATTTGAAGGCAGAGTGTGTTCCTGCTACTTCAAGAAATGTTATTTTTTACTTTTATTGTTCTGGCCCAAGCATCTCAGGTAAATATCTCTATTTAAATGCTAATGGGTGTTTACAGGTTTAAAAAAAAAGGATCATCTAAAAAGGATGATCTAAAAAAAAGGAACACTAATCAATCAATGGAGACTGGCACTGCAGAGAACTCTCCAGAATAGGGACTTAAGCTGATAGCATTAGAAAATAATCCCCAACCCTTTAATGTCACCCCCCCCAAATTCTGAGTGGCCATTTGTCCTGTTACAACATTCCAGAGTCTATGTGTGACAAAAGATGGAAATAATAGATCCCAATTCATCAGGAACATACATTGTATTGAGACTATTTCTTCTCTATATCATCCTGTTTTTATCCTTTCATTTTACATATGGGACAAGTGGGGACCAGAGAGGTAAATAATTTGCCTAAGGTCAAGTCACATGACCAAACAACATGGGAGAATAGAGAGATTTCTGAATTTGGGAATCAGAGGACCTGCTTTCAAAACCTGGCTCTGTTGCTTCCTAATTATGTGACCATAAGCAAGTCACTTAATCTGTTGGAGCCTGAGTTTCCTAATCTGGAGAATGATGGATTTGAAGCCCAGCATTCCACTCTCTTCCAATTCCAAATCCTATGTATAAGAGCAAGAGGGTCTTTGCTCTTGGTTTAGTGCTCAAGATGATTAAGGACAATACAAGTTGAATGAAAGGCCTGTTCAAGGGATCAAAGGTAAGAAGGAGTGGTTTGACTATGGGAAGCAGATTACTTTAGCTAGATTATATCTTTCTATACTAAAGTTCATCTCCTGACAGAGTGGAGGGACTAATATCCAGAATAAGGCATGCACTTTTTTAGACCTGGCCAATGTGGGAATTTATTCTGCCTAACTATATATATATATATACATATATATGTCACAAGGCATATTTTCCCACAGTGGGGAGGGAAGAGGAGTGGAAGGGAGAGGAAACAAATGCTTGTCCATGAAAAAAATCCATTTTTAAAATGTAAAAGAGTCAAGGGGATGAGGGAAGAAATTAGAGGTCTGAGACAGTTAATAGATCATCTTGGAGATCAGGCACATAGGGAACTGATGAAAATAATTATATATGCATTTGTTAAATATTACTGTGCGATAAGAAATGACAAATGCAAAGTAAATGAAACATGGGGAAAATTTGTGTGAACTGATGCAAACTGAAGTGAGCAGAACCACGTGAACAATTTGCACAATAACATAAAGCAAAACCACTTTGAAAGACTTCTGAACTCTGATTAATGGAATGACTAATCCTGATGACAGACAATGGATAAAGAAAGCATTTAAACTCTGTGCCAAGTGCTAGAGATACAAACACAAGAAAGTAAAGCACTGCTTGCCCTCAAGGAGCTTACATTCTTTTGGGGGTAGGGGACAGCACATAAAAGGGAGATAGAAGCCAGGGCAGGGATAAGCACAAGACTATGTGGTAAGAGGAGCCCCTAGGTTACTCGCTAGATAGAGTTCCAGGCCTGGAGATGGGGAGGTCCTAGGCTCAAATCTGGCTTTAGACACTTCCTAGCTGTATTAAACTATGCAAGTCATTAATCCCAATTGGTTAGCCCTTGTCACCCTTCTGTCTTAGGGGGCAGTTAGATGGCTCAGTTGATTGAGCACCATGCCTGGAGATGGAGAGGTCCTGGGTTCAAATTTTACCTCAAACATTTCCTAGCTGTGTGACCTTGGGCTTAACTCTAATTGCCTAGTATTGCAACTCTTCTACCTTGGAACTGATACTAGAATCGGTTCTAAGACAGAAGGTAAGAATTGTTTTAAAAGGACCTATGTGATAAGATACAGAGGTCTGATTCTGAATAAGATCAAGAAAAGCTCACCTAAGAGCCCAAAATCCCAGGGAAAGAGTCCAAGGTTCCAGTGAGAAGGAAATTGAGGTGATTGGCCACAGTGAAGGCAGCATGGTAGAAGAAATGGACATGATGAAGCAGAAGAGAGAAGAAAGATATTGGATGTAAGTAGAATGATCATAGGACCATTGATTTAGAGCTAGGGCAGGGTGAAGGAACCTTGGAAGTCATCAAGTCCAGCCCCCTCATTTTTACAGATAAGGATACTGAAGCCCAAAGAGGTAAATTGATTTGGCCACGATGGCAGCCAGAATCCAAACCCAAGACCTCTGGTTCCAAATCCATTGCCTTGTCCATGGTCATGGGCTATTTTATTTTGCTTAAATGTACATCTTTATTACAATAAAGGGCTCTATAGAGGATGGAGCAGTCACTAGCAAGTGACAATAAAATCACTGTCATATCTGTAGAGCATTATTTTTAAAGATCAGACGGCATTTTAATAGGGGCACCCCAAAAGACTTCTGGAAGAAAGTAAAGTTAGGCTGTGTCCACCATGAAAAAAAAATATCTGTAGCATTTAATTCCACCGAGATTGTGGATTTGGATTAAGTCCTAAATCCCTTTCACCAGGAAAAAAAATGAATCATTGTATTGCAATTTATCATAGACTCATAGAATGCCGATACAGGAAAGGAGATTATTCAGACCATCCCCCTGCCTCAGGGTTTATAACCTTACCTGGACTTTCTGACTCCCCAGGATCTCCAGGGAAGAAGATTCATCAAATTACAGGAGTCACCCAGGCCAGTCTGGCACCCCCACCCTAACCTAAGAAGTTTCTTCCTTGAGCCTAACTTTAATTCCTTCCCCTGCAATTAGAATCCACCTCCTATTCTGCATAGCAAACATTAAGAATAATAATAACATGACTCACTAGTTAGAGAGTCAGGACTGGAGACAGGAGAGCCTGGGTTCAAATTTGGCCTCAGAGATACTTCCTAACTCTGTAACCCCTGGAAAATCATTTATTCCCCGCCCCCTTCCCTAGCCCTTGCCCTTGTTTCCTAGAGTTGTTTCCAGGAGAGTAGGAAAGGGGTTTTTTTTGTAAGTAATAATAATAACTAACATTTATATAGCACTTGCCATGCTCCAGACATGGTGATAAGCATTTTACAATTATCATCTCACTTGATCCTTATAACAACCTTGGGAGGTAAGTGCTATTCTTATCATCACCATTTTACAGTTAAGGAAACTGAGGCTGACAATGGTTAAGTCAATTGCCCAGAATAACACTGTTAGGAAATGTCTAGGGTCATATTTGAACTCATCCCAGGTACAGCATTCCATTTATATGAGGATAAGCAATGAAACTGTATTTAACACTGTGATTGACATCATTGGATACAAGCTTTAGATGTTCATTCAACAATGTTTATTGTTGGAAACTACATATGGGAGAGACCAGATGCTAAACAAACCAGAATCTGCCTAAATCCTCCTCTTGACCCTAAAGTCCATTTCTGGCCTCGCTGACACAGCTTTGTTTCCATTTCCTTGACAACTGCTCTCTATCACTCTTGCTAGCCTCAAACCCGTGGTCAGTTCATTCAATCACCAATGAGGCTGTTTCTAGGGGCCCTGGGTGTTTGCTTCCACATCTGGCACAGGTCTCTCTTTGTTGCCTCCAACTCCACTTGTGGCAGCAGTAGCCAGGGCTAACCAACAGAGACAGACAGATAGTCACTCTTCTATCAGGTCTTGGGTCAAAGTCTACTGGGAACTTTATACATGCCAGGAAACACCCAGCTCCAACGTCCCACCACACTTGGCTGTGCTGATGTCCCAGATTGACTGCTCTATTGTCCTCTGTCCTGTTCAGTCTACATCTAGGTTCTGGCCTCACATTTTAGGAAAGGCAATATTTCCTGCTGTCTTTAGTCCTTCATTTTCAAAGATCAATTACATCACACACTTGGGATAATAATTAGAGCCATCAGAAAAGGGAAGGGGCTGCCTCCCCGCACTCAAAATCTCCAAATGAAGAGGAGGGACCCATTATTTGTAAATGGCCATATTGCAGGGAAAATTCCCATTCAAGTATCTGTTGACTTAAATGACATCGGAGGTCCCTAATTCTCTGGAATCAGGATCTTATAGCATGTGTCTACATGGTCAACTCTAGACACACAGAAGAGAAAAAAAAAACTGTTCCAAAAACAAGTTCCCAAAAAACTGTACATTATCAAAAAGCATCTGTGCTTTTGATTTGAAGAGATAGTTTTTCTTTACAAGTAAATATATTATCAAAAAGGTTCTAGTCTGGGAGAATGGAATTGGGAATGAAGTCATGAGGCAATTAATTTAGAGTGACTTCAGATTTGATGGTTTTTTGGGGGAGAGGGGATTCTTTGTACACTAAGAACTTCTTGCTTGGCACCTATATCTTTTTATTAACCTGTACCTTCTGTCTTAATATCAACTCTAAGAGATATTAGTAGTAACAGCTAGATAATTAGAATTAAGTGGCTTGTCCAAGATCACATTGCTAGGAAATGTCTTAAGTCTCATTTGAACCCAGGTCCTCCCAACTCCAGGCTTGATGCACTATTCTCTCTCTACCTAGCTGTTCCTCTCCTTTTATTCACTTTGGGATAACTACAATTTTTTTTATGAAAATATAAGAGATCTAGCAAGGTTTCCCAACTGACATGCTATTGCAGAACACACTTCTACATCAAACAATTCAATGAATGAACCATCATTTACTACATACATGTCTACTATTGGCAAATCTCTTTGCTAGGCACTGGAGAGACACAAAAAACAAACAGCCCCTTTTCTTAAAGAACTCACATCCTGTCTGAAAAGACCCCCCAAAAAAGATCCCCATACTTTTCACAAAAAAATCCACAAATGGAATTCATATAAAATTATGAATTTACTATAATTTTAATAGCACAGAAACATCTTAAATATGTAATAAAATTTTAAGAGATGTTTTATTAGTAAACTTTTGTATTTACAATTCAATACTAAGCATAATAATATTATTTACTGGGATGGGTAAGTTTATTTTTCAGTGAAAAGTCACTTCAGCAAAAGATGGCAGTTAGATGAGGGGATCTCTAAAATCCCTTTGGGAACTAGACCTTGTGCCGTAGAACCTTGGAATTCTGAGTTAGTTTCAGAAGCAGGACAAACAAGAACATCTGTACTTATACAAGCAGTCTCTGGAGGGCCATATTGACCCCAGGCCAGCTTGACAGATCTGTGTCATATCAGAATCCCTCTAAAATTGGCTTTTTTCAGCCTTGATGATCCAATCTGACTTTCTAAAGAGACTGGGTAAAATTGGATCTTGGCTAACATGGGACTCCCACCATCTGACTGTGCTTTAAATATCTGCTTGGTTTCTAATAAAATTAGATTTTTAAGATTTCAATTAAAATGCCAAAATGGAGGCATTGTAGGGTAGTGGACAGAGAAATATTCTTGGTGCCAGGAAGACCTGGGTTCACATCCTACCTCTGTCATGCACTGCCTGTGTGATCCTGGATAAATCACTTAACCTCTTGGAGTGGATGGAGTACTGGACTTGAGCCAGGAAGACCTGAGGCTCCATCCTACACAGACTCAAAATGCAGAATGACACACATTTTTGGACATGACTAATATGGAAATTTGCTTTCTTGATTATGCATATTTTTTAAGTCTGCTCTCTACCTACCTACCTACCCCACAGAAGGGAATAAGAGATAAAATAATTGGAAAAAAATTACTTCCAGTAATTGGAAAAAAATTTCAATACTATAATTGCAAAGAAGATACAATTGTGCATTGTCAAAGAGAGTTTCCATATTTGAGAATTCACAAAAGCAATGAATTCAGAGGCCCAGTCTTTATTACTAGTCCTAAATTAAAATTGTCACCATTGTCCATTCATGTACAAAGACCTTGAAATGGCTTAGACTTTAGCCCCTAAACAGAAGCAAAATGAATATGGGAAATGTAGATATTTATGTATTTTCTTTTTTAAGTGGGGAAGGGAAGCTACTCCAGCCTGTAACTTTCAAGGTGCTCCATGATTGGGTTGAGGGCTTAAGAAACTCAGGCCCCACCCCTGCCAAAGCCCAGCCCCCCCACCCCCCCAGCCCAAGAAACCTGGAACTGAGCTGAATTGGCATTTTCCCAGGGGCCAAGCAGCAGGCAGAGAACAGATACAGAAGCAGTTTGACAGCATTGTGGAGATTTCCTCCTCTGACACATGCCTGGGAAAAACTGGGGCAGCAAGAAAGAGAGACAATTAGGAGATTAGTGGGGTTTGTAGAGGACAGAGCCCTCTAGCAGGTTTAGGTCTCTCTTAATATATAAATCGTCTGTCAAATACCTGCCCTTTGGAATTTGCCATTTGGAGCTTTGATCACCCAATGCCTCCAGGTGGCATTTGAACCATGTACCAGTGTCCAAAGGGTGGAATGCACAGGTCAGGGGTTGAAGAACCACAGGATAGAGGATGTCACAGACTCTCCTACCTGACATCATGGGATGAGATGAATTGAAATTAGATAGTATGATGAATTACGCAATTAGAGGAGAGGCTGGGGTGGGATGGGTTGGGAGCCCTAGAGATATTCAGCAGTCAAGAACAGTGATGTCTGTCCAGAATGGATAGGAAGCAGCAACATTGTGGGGAAGAAGAAATTGGTACCTGTGAGAGCTTGGGGAGTTCCCTTTACTAGAAGGTTTCCTGGACTTAGAGGATCATAGATTCAGAATTGGAAGGAATTGAGTTCAACTTCCTCATTTTATAGATGAGGAAACTGAAGTACAAAGTTTGAAAACCTTGCTAAGGTCACACAGCTAGTCAGTATCTGATTTTAATTCAGGTCCTCCTGACTCCACATACCACATTTTATTTACTAAGGAAACCCTCTATTACCTAAGGAGACCCTTTCATTAAAGATGTCTTACACAATGGACAGTGATATATTTCTAGACCTTAAGATCATCTCAGGCCAGAAACTTTTACAGAATTCATATCATTCCTTTCCTAAGTAATGACCTCCCCTAAAAGAAGATTGTGCTGATAGGTGAAGAGCCAAGGAAGTGCCTTTTTCACAGGGGGAAAGTCCCAGCCCAAGTCAGGGAACAGTTAAACTGAATTTTTCATTAGCATCTCCTTGTGCTATTAGTATGAAATTGCTACTGTTATTAGCGATCCTTTGTATAAAATCTCCTTGAGCCACTATCCCAAATGATGAAGGGCCATCTATTTGGTTAACAGCTGTGTCCCAGAGTTGGGAATCCCAGCGTTGGCCTGAAATGACTGTCTCATGTAGCTGTCTCTTGATCTTATGTGGTTTTTTAATAAGTGATAATAAATATCACCAAAAAAAATAAGACAATGGATGCCTCAAGGGTCATAACCTGGACCTCAACACTAGTTATGAGTCATGAAAGTAGATAGACTAGGCTAGCTTGATCTTCTGCTCTACAAGAGGGAGTGAAATGTGTATGATGATTTTCTAGCACCTTCTAAACCCCTAGGTCATTGTGAATGTCCTTTAACTCTTTTTTTTAATCTTTACCTTCTGTCTCTTTTTTTTAAACCTTTACCTTCCATCTTAGAATCAGTCCTGTATATTGGTTCCAAGGGAGTGGTAAGGGCTAGGCAATGGGGGTTAAGTGATTTGCCCAGGATCATACAACTAGAAAGTGTCTGACGCCAGATTTGAACCCTACCTTTGGTCTTTAGTATCAATTCTAAGACAGAAGAGAAACAAGGGTTAGGCTATTGAGTGTAAGTGACATGATCACATAGATAAGAAGTCTCTGAGTCCAGATTTGAAGCCAGGTCCTCCCATCTCCAGGCCCAGAACTCTATCCATGGTGCTATCTAGCTACCCTTATTTAACTCTATTTTTCCTCCAAACAGAATCTCCAGAAAAGCAAAGAGATATGTCAAGAGACTTGGAGTTCAGTGCCAACTCGGTCTCTAAGTCCTCTTCTCTCTCTGGGACATAGTTCCCTCATCTGTAAAATGAAAGCATATGATCTCCAAATCTCTTACGACTCAAAAAAATCTTGCTATTACATGCCCCTCTATCAACAACAGCAATGCTCCCCTACCTCAGCAGAAGGACTTCCTATTCCCTGAGTGACTTTCCTACCCCTTAACACTCCTTAACTGAATGCCTTGTAGCATAACTGAAGTACTCCTGAAGAAGCAGGGAGATCAAAGAGACCAGATGTTAAGGCAACATCCATTCATACATTTATTCAGTCCTTCATCTAGAATTAACAAAGACAGAATGGTAGATTTGGGATTCAGGGAGACATGAATTCAAATCTCACCTCTGATACTTTGCAGTTGTGTAGCCTCAACCTCAAGACTCTCTTAAGCAGATAAATTATGGGTGACTTAAATATTCTTTTCTGTAAGAAGTTCCCACTCTGGGAAAAATCACACATCCCTTTTGTTCAACATTCATTAATTCAATAATTTAATACTAGAATGAATTCCTGACAAGGAGACTTCATCTATTCCATGGATTTTTAACCTCCTTGGAGTCCAATGAAAAAAGCTGAAATTTTTCTAGTGGTTCAATTTGGCTATTAGAAAATCTGACAAATGGGAGACCAAAATATCACCCCCCCCCCTCTCTCTCTCTCTCTCTCTCTCTCTCTCTCTCTCTCTCTCTCTCTCTCTCACTCTCTCACTCTCTCCCCCTGGGCCTCTTTGTTTAGGGATTTTGGTTTGATTTGATTGTCATTACCCAGAAACTCACCATTAATTTTATGGATGGATATTTCTTTCCCTACTTGGTTCTTCCCCTTCCTCAGTGCCAGAGTACACAAAGAGCTAAAACTTAAGACAGAGCAAAGTCTGTAGACAGAGGAATCTCAACCACAGAGTCTGTCTATGAGCTCATTTTTTTAAAAATAGTTTGATAATTGTATTCAATATAATTGATATCCCCTGTAATCCTGTGTGTTTTATTTTATTCAATTAAAAGGACTATTCTGAGAAGGGATCTATAGGTTTCACTAGACTAACAAGGAATCCATGACATAAAAAAGATTCATAATCCCTAGTGTAAAGAAATCTTTCAAGCCAAAAAGCCACTTTTATCCCATCAGATTGAAATATCCGAATACTTTCAGCCATTACACTTCCCTATGTCCTTGTTACAAATACAATTGACTCAGGATGAATGAGACAAGCATTTTATTGAGTATACACCAAACAGAAGCAGAACCACACAGTGGGTGAGCAATGGAGGAAAGAAGAGGAGATAAAAGGACAACTGATTGGTCTATGTGCCAACTCTGAAGAACCAGGACTTTCAGCTTTTGGTGATGGGGAATGGATTTTGGACTGGCATAAATAAAGTCAGATCATCTGCTCTTGGTGGGAGAAGGTGAATCTGGCTGCAAAAATGTAAACAAACCCCAATCTGGGTGGGAGTCAATATATCTGGGTGGAAAAGGGCATAGCTATTTGGAAGAATACAAAACCCACCAGGATCTGGGTGGAAGATTGCACAACTGGTTCAGAGAATGAGAAGTTCCATTTATGGGTAAGAGATGGCATATAGTTTTGAGGAAAGGGATATTTGGGTATGATGTCCTAGCTACTTTTCTCCTCTGTCTGTCCAAGATGGAGAGTCAAAGTGAAAACTCCTTCCTGGTCCAGTCAGAATGCCAGCCCAGAGCAGCAACAAGGCAATAAAACACCCCAAAAAAAGATGACAAAGGGCACTATCCCCTCAAGGATCAGGTGCTCTTGGAAGGGAGGAGAAAAGAGAATGCCCTCATTCTCAAGCAATTCCAGTGAGCCAGACCTCAGAGGGCATGGGGCAGAGGTAAGAACTCAAGATGAGGGAGGCACAGAAGTAGAGGAGATAGGGGTTTTGATTTGCTCAGGTGGGCACAAGGAGCCATCTGCTGGCTATCGACTGGTCCTCTTGCTCAGGCTAGCTGAGGAGACCATCTTGTTGCTGGAGACACCACCACTGCTAATTGCAAAGCCACTTCCGCTGCCAAAACCACTGCTTAGACCACCTCCCAGGCCAAGGCCAGAGTAGCCCCCTCCAAGGGCTCCAGAGCTGATGTTGCCACTAACCACAGCTGTAGGGGGAGAGACAAAAAAAAAGTTAATAAATAATATTGGATTGGTTCAACCAATATGAGATTAAGGCTCCAAAATTCAAATCTTATTCAACAAATGAGCAAAAGGACATGAGAGCTACTTACAGATGCTTACAGCACTCTGGCATTCTCCAGACATCCTGTGGGAAGAGAAAAAACTCTGGTAAACCAGAAGTCCGGTCCCTAGCTCCAGAAAGAACTATTTCTCCCCCGCTCTGGGAAAGAGGAGAATACTCTAGGATTCTAAACTCCTGCTTCTATCATGTTCTATCAGAAATCTTCTTCAAGTCTAACAAAAGACCCTTATGCTTACATTGCTGCTGCTTCCCATTAAGAAACTGGTATGGTGGAGCAGCTCTAGCTCCCTATTGTGTCCCAAATTCTGAACATGCCAGGGAAGATTAGAACCAGGCAGCAGAGGAGAGACTCAAGTTTAGTCTCCTGGTTACCATCTCCCTCCACCTTGGCTGCCACCTTACCTGCACTCTTCTCCTTCCAGCAGCTTCCTGTAAGTGGCAATCTCAAGGTCCAGAGCCACCTTGGTATTCATCAGATCTTGATATTCCCTCAACAGCCGAGTCAGTTCCTCCTTGGCCTTCCTCAGGGCAGCCTCCAGCTCAGTCCTTTTGGTGATGGCATCCTTCAAGGCCACCTCTCCACGCTGTTCAGCTTCAGCCACTGATGTCTGCAGAGTCTGGCACTAAGGGGGCAAGGAAGTGTTAATTATTAGAGAGCCCAGAGCCTTCTCTCTGATAAGCCCTACTGAGAGGCAACATGGTGACACAATGGGTAGAGCACTGGGACTAGAGTCAGGAAAACTTAGAGTTCTAATCGTCCCTGGCTGACCGTGGGCACATCACTCAATTACTGTTTACATCAGCTTCCTCAACTGAGCCTCCATTTCCTCAACTGTAAAATGGAAACAATCATGGCCATATTGGGTAGCTAAGTGACCTCGAGTCTAAAAGTCCCAAGTTCAAATTCAACTTCAGATACTCTGAAAGTCACTTAGCCCTGTTTACCCTTGTTTTCTCATCCATGAAATGAGCTGGAGAAGGAGATGGCAAACCACTTAAGTATCTTTACCAAAAAAAAAACCCAAAAGGGATCACAAGGAGTCAGACACAACTGAAACGGGTGAACAACAACAAAATATCTATAATATTTCCCTCATGGTATGAAATAAGATGATGTACCTAAGATCACCAATTTGGAGCTAGTAGGGATCATAGAGGTCATCTAATCTAACCCCCCTTGATTTTAAAGATGAAGAAACCAAGATCCAGAGAGGGCAAGAGACTAGACCAAAGTAACATTGATTGCAAGTAGCAAAGATAATATTCAAATGCCAGTCCTTCAACTTTAAAATATTAAAACTTTATTAATTCCGACTCCAAATCTAGAAGTCTCACCACCATATATACCACACTGCCTCACATACTTTAAAAACCTGAAAGGGATATATACCTGTTAGTTATCATCATCAGTATTGTTATTACCATTATTACAAAAGAGGAAACTGAGGACTAGTGAAAAGAAAGTGGCTCACACTGCCAGTTGGTGTAAGAGCCAGGACTTGAATCCAGATTTCTTTGTTCTATTCCTTTTATCAAGAGGACAGATTCCATTTGACCTGTTTCAGACACTATTTGTCTCTCTTCTAGAACTCGTCTTTGTCATCCTGCCCCCTCCTCACACCTTCACACCACCTCTAGTCACCTTCCCTGATTCTGAGCCAGAGGTGAGCCTCACCTGCTTCTTGACATTTTCAATCTCAGCCCGAAGCCTCTGAATCATCCGGTTGAGCTCAGAGATCTCACTCTTGGTGTTCTTCAGGCTATCACCATGCAGGTCAACAGAATTCTGAAGCTGTTGGACCTGAAAGTCAAAAGAATGCCAAAGTGGGTCAATTCTCCGTTCTCCAAATTGGATGCGAAGATCCTCAGCATGAATGCTCACTAATACTATCATCTCCACTTGGTCTATAGACATAAGTATGGTCCCTTTGAAGCAGACTGACCATCATTCTGCTTAACTGAGGCTTTTACTTAAATTTGCCAAGAATGTATCCATGGATGGTGGAGTAGTCCTAGAAAATCAAGAAACATAGCCCCATCCTGAACCCCACAGTTCTCCTGTTTTACCCACTTTGTTCTGGTACAGGTTTTGAGCCTCTACTTTGCTCTTCTGGATGATATCTTCATACTGGAGTTGGATCTCATTGATGATGCTGTTCAGGTCCAGAGTTCGGTTGTTGTCCATGGAAAGGATCACAGAGGTATCACTGACGTGGCTCTGCATCTGACTCAGTTCCTGCAAAGTGCAAAGATAGATGCTCACTTCAACATAGAAACGAGAATACTTAAACTGAACTATATACCTCACAGAGGTGTTGTGAGGAAAGTGCTTTAAAGGCAGCTTTAAAGTGTTAACAGAAGAGTGGGCTGTTTATTTCTGCAAGAGGACAGTCCTATGCTGTTTAGCAATCACTGAGTTTCAGAAGCTCTTCATTCTATTTCTTTCAATATCCACTAAGTTCCTTCTATTATGAAGAGAATACTCTCTCTGCCTTTAACTCAGTTGGCACCCCATAAGGTGGAATGGATAATTTTCACCAATGGAATCTTTAGCCCTGAAGAATTCTACTAACAGAGCCAATCGCTTCCATCCACAGCTTTCTGACTTGGGAAAGTTTCTACCATTTTGATGTCTTCTCCAATGAGTTTTCATTTGCCAGGCAAGTATTCTTTTAAATGGGAGGGGCCTTATTTCTAACCAGCAGTGTCACAAGTCTAGAGGAGAATAGAGGAGTCCTCACCAATTCATAAAGAGCCTTCATGAAGTTGATCTCATCATTTTGGCTGTCCATCTTGGCCTCCAGAAGCACCTTGGCCATGTAGGCACTATCCACATCCTATAATGGAGGAGTAAGTGGGGATAAGATAGCATTTTGTTACTAGAAAGACATGAGTAAGTAGGGTGAACTACAACAAGAAGGATTTAAGTTAGAATTGAAGAACTACTTAGAAAAAACTCATTGAAGGCAACAGTGGCCAGAACAGTAGCAAATTCTGCCCATAAGGGCAGGTCTAAAGTCTCTCTGAGGGAAAGAGGATGAATTGGTTAAATAGGCTCTCATCCTACCTTCTTGAGGACCACAAAGTCATTCTCAGCAGTTGTACGCTTGTTGATTTCTTCTTCATATCTGTTGAAGCCAAAGAGAAGAGGGGTAGGTAGGGAGGGGAAACCATGATTAGCTAGTGGTGGAAATATAAGTCTGCTTTGGATCTGCTGATTTTGAGATGTCTTTGAGAGAGATGCTTGGTTTGAACTGCCCAGTAGGCATTTGCTGATATAAGATCACTTCTTCATTCATATATCCATTCATTTCTTCATTTACTTAATCATCCAACTTATTGACATGTGGATGTTTGGAGGGAGGAAGATGGACCCAATGACCTTTTGGACCCCTTAGAATTTCCCACTGTAAACTGAGTGGGAGCTTATAGAGAGCAGAGCGGCTTCAGAATGGCCATCTCCATATGCTATTAGACTCCCAGGAAGTTAGACCTGGGAAGAGATCTCAGAAATCAACTAGCCCAGTCCCTGGTGGACTGATAGCCCCTGCACCATTGCTTCAGGTCCCACTCACTTGTGCTTGAAGTCCTCCACACTGTCTTGCATGACCTTCAGTTCTGATAGTAGGCGACTCTTCTCATTGGACAAGCCATCTAGCTGCTTCCTCAGACAGTTAATATAGCTCTCAAAGTAAGGCTCTAGGTTTCTACCAGATGTGGTGACTGTCTGCTGTTGCAGGAGATTCCATTTGGTCTCCAAGACTTTGTTCTGCTGTTCCAGGAATCTCACCTATGGGGAAAAGAAAGCCAAGTGGCCAATGTCAGTAGCAGAAGCCTTGGGCCAGGCCATTCAGCTAACCCAAACAACCCCTAGAAGGGAAGCCCCAATACAGAAACAGAATTGATTCACCAAATCTTGTGGGGCTTAAAGTAGACCAAAGAAAGAACTTTTTCATTTCCAGGCACCTTTGAATGGTTTATTTGAAAACATTGGGTTCCTAGAAAATAAGAAAAATACTTTCCATTTACAGGAGATGGGAGATGGGAAGTAGGAAATCATCCAATCTTTTTTTTTAACCCTTACCTTCCATCTTAGAATCAAAACTGCATATTAGTTCCAAGGCAGAAGAGCAGTAAGGGCTAGGCAATGGGGGGTTAAATGACTTGCCCAGGGTCACACAGCTAAGAAGTATCTGAGGCCAGATTTGAACCTAGGACCTCCCATCTCTAGGCCTGAGCCAACTAACTGCCCTAAGTTTTCTAATCTTGATCAGGAGTGGAGGGAAGAATAATCATGAACTCAGAGCTAGAAGGGCCCTTAAAAAAGATAGGTCTCAGTTTTCCTATCTCAAATAAAATAACTGTATCTTCAAGACTCTTTCCAATTCTGATATTCTTTGACTTTGGTTTCTAGTAGAATTAGAGGAACTACATACAAGCTTTCCTCTAGTGAAAGGGGGCTTGGTAAGTCACACCAGGATGGATAAAGGCTTAGGTGGACACTAACATGTGAGTTCTCAATTGGTTTAGGCAGTAAGTTCAGTCTTAAATGGCTCCTCATTATCAACACTCCTTAGAGATGCTGGTAAAAGGACAGTTAGTTAGTCAGCATCTAAAGTACTTTCTATGGACCAGCCTTTGTGCCAAGTAGCAGAGACACACAGAAAGGTAAATGCATAGTCCCAGACCTCAAGGAATATATCCTAATGGAAAAGATGACACACAATTAATTGTGCATAAAAGAGATATATTGGGGGGGTGCAGGTAGGTGAATAGAGAGACAGACCTAGAAATGGAAGGTCCTGGGTTCAAATGTGGCCTCAGACACTTCCAAGCTGGGTGACCTTGGGCAAGTCACTTAACCCCCATTGCCTAGTTCTTACCACTCTTCTACCTTAGAACCTACCTTAGAAATTACAGTATTTATTTTAAAATAGAAGGTAAAGATTTTTTTAAGGATATTTACTAGGGGGTAGCTAGACAACTCAGTGAATTGAAAGCCATACCTGGAGATGAGAAGGACCTGGGTTCAAATCTGGCCCCAGATACTTCCTAGCTGTGTGACCCTGGGCAGGTCACCTAACCCCGACTGCCTAGCCCTTCCTGCTCTTCTGCCTTGGAACTAATAATAGACAGTGCTGATTCTAAAAAGGAAGGTAAGAGTTTAAAAAAAAAACTAACCCCAACGGCCTATCTGAGGAGAACTCCTGACTGAGTTGTCTCAGGGACTGGGGGAAATGGCTTCAGGCATCACACTCATCCAAGTCTTTCTCAGGGAATGACTCAGCAGTTTAAAGGCTGATTAGAATTCTACCAGCCATTCTGTTTGGCTCTTATTCAACCCATTGGCTAAGATGGGAACTGCCTAGAGCAGACATTGACTAGAGAGGCCATTCTGCCCAGAACCAAGAGGGCAGCTTGTCTTCATGGTCAACTCTTCACCAGGGTGAAGCCATTTTCTCCTCCAAGCCAAAACCTTCCCCCAGTGGGGAATCAGAGGAACTAAAATCCAAGCATGACTCATTTATCCAATATGTCAGCACGCCCAGTGGGATCAAAGCCCACCAGAAGGACCACCTTGGCCTCTGTGATATCCTGAATCCCCCAACGGTTCTAGTAGGGACCAGCAAGCATTTCCATAGTGCTAACTTTCGGTTTGCAAAATTCATTTTACAAATCATACTTCATTTATCTTCATGACAACCCTTTAGGAGTAGATACTCTTATTATTCCCATTTTATGGATAAGGAAACTGAGGCATACAGACATTAAGTGATTTTCCCAGGGTAATACAGCTAGGAAGAATCTGAGTCAGGATTTGAACTCCAGGTCCAGTGCTCTGTGTCATCTATCTGGAAAGTGATCTATGATCCCTTCCATATTGTAGCTGGGAAAAATTGATACCCAGAGAGGATAACTGAATTGTCTCATGTCCCACACAGCATATTAGACTAGAATCAGAGTTGAGAGCTAGTGGTGTGACCCTGAGCAAGTCAACTAACTCCAGCTGCCTAGCCTTTACCACTTTTCTGCCTTGGAACCAATAGTATTGATTCTAAGACAGAAGGTTTAAAAAGAGAGAGGTTATTTGTTTATTTGAAGCCCAGAGAGGTAATGACTTGCCCAAGGACATACAGCTAGTAATTTTCAAAGCCTCAAACCCAACTCCTGAGTCCAAATCCCGGACTCCCTCCAAGTGAAAGGCTAGGGTTCTGCAGCCTAACACCTGCCCCTGCCTAGATTTAGGGCAGCTCACCTTGTCGATGAAGGAGGCAAACTTGTTGTTGAGGGTCTTGATCTGCTCCCGCTCCTCTGTCCGCACCTTCTGGATCTCTGGGTCAATCTCCAGGTGGAGTGGGGTCAGCAGGCTCTGGTTAATGGTCACCTCTTGGATCCCACCAGCAGGGCACACGGGGAAGTTGGGTCCCCCTTGGCCACCGAATGCCCCACCAAAGCCTCCAGCACCAAAGCCGCCGGCACCAAAGCCGCCAGCACCGAAACCTCCAGCACCGAATCCAAAACCAGCTCCTTGCCGGCACCCTGCCACGCTGAGGCTTTTGGTCCTCCCCATGTTATAGAGACTCTTGCTGCCAAAGCCCCCGCCAGAGCAGCCACGGCCTCCACCCCCAGAGACGGAGGCAGAGCTGAAGGCAATCCGCCTGCTCCCGCCCACCACTGCTGACCCTCCGCTGAAGCCCCGGGAGCTGCTGACTCGGTTGCCTTGATTCCTGGCCAACATGGCTAGTGGAGAAGAGAGGACCTTCAGAGAACGGTAGCTGCTAGCAAGAAGGAGATGAGGCCAGAGCCAGTGAATGGAGAGACCTCTGCTCAGGGCTCGTATTTATGTGCTGGAGTCGCTGGGTTTGGTTTCAGGGGCAGAAAGAGAAAAAAATCCAAAACATCCCTTGGGTTGGGTCTTTGGCAAGCACTCATCTTCTTTTGTTCCTGCCTTGTCACTAAACACACCTACAGAAGTCATTGGGAGGGCACAGTTACTGGGATCCGATCACCTGCACCTGCCTGGTAGCCTGCAGGGGCTCCTCGGGGCATTGTCCATCAAAGGCAAACTCAGCCAAGTTTGGGAGTCAGACACTGCTCAGCAAGGGGCTGGGAAGCAGAGGACTGGAGCTCAGGTCTTGTTCAGTCATTCACTAACCAGTTTTAGGGGCATGGGAACTAGAAAGGCTCTCTTGTTCGACACCAAGGTCCAGGGAAGTTTAGTGACAATAATAATAAATAACGAGTCTATTACACTTTAAGGTTTACAAAACACTTGACAAATATCTCACAGCAACCCTAGAAGATAGGTGCCATGGTTATCCCATTTTACAGATGAGGAAACTGAGGCAGGTGTTAAGCAACTTACCCAGAGTCATAGAGATCCCATTTGAAGTAAGATTTTAACTCGGGTCCACCTGACACCAAGTCTAAATGCCTTAAGTGTCACAGGCATGACAAAGTCACAGATGTATTTCAGAAGCAGAATTTAAAACCAGGTCCTCTCTCTATAAACAGTGATCTTTCCACTTTACCAAGAATCTGGCTTTTGGCAAACTGCGTCACCTGTCCAAGTTTAGCGTCCCTCATCTATAACAGGTAGGGGTTGAAGTAGAGTCTCTTCCAATAATTGTCTATAAATTCTCAGGTGACCTTTGGGACCATGCTGTTCCATGCCTCCCCCCAGCATGTCATCAATTTCTTTTCTCGTGATTCTTGGTTCTGGCCAAGATAACCAGGAACCCCAGCATCCATTCTTCCATTTTCTAAATTCTCATGATCCACTATTCCCTATGCCTTGATTGTAGACTTGGGAGCAATAATAGACCACTTAGATAATAAAGGCAGACAGAACTTTATGTGGTTAATATGGCACTTTATCATCACAAGCACTCTGGGGTATTCCATTTTACAGAAATAACTAACTTTTTTTAAGGTTTGGTTATTTGCTCAAGGCTATAAGGGACTAAGCCAGAATTTTTTTTTAAACCCTTACCTTCTGTCTTGGAGTCAATACTGTGTATTGGCTCCAAGGCAGAAGAGTGGTAAGGGCTAGGTAATGGGGGTCAAGTGACTTGCCCAGGGTCACACAGCTGGGAAGTGTCTGAAGCCAGATTTGAACGTAGGACCTCCCGTCTCTAGGACTGGTTCTCAATCCACTGAGCTACCCAGCTGCCCCCTAAGCCAGAATTTTAACAGAGATCTTTTGATTTGAAATCTAGTAGACAGTCCACTATTCCATTTTACTTGTCAGTTAGGGCTGTGCTGGTAAATGTTTAGCAATCAATTGTATGGAAGTGGGGAGGGGCAGCTACATGGCTCAGTAGATAGAGAACTTGGCCTGGAATCAGGAGCTCTTGGGTCCAAATCTGGCCTCAGCCACTTCTCAGCTGTGTGACCCTGGGCAAGTCACTTAGAACCAATTGCCTAGCCCTCATCTGCCTTGGAACCAATACTTAGTATTAATTCTAAGACAAAAGGTATCTATCTAGTTCAGCCCTCCACTCTATGCAGAAATGCCTTCCAGTCCCTTCTTCAACTTCCCCATCACTGCTTCCAAAGTCTGTTTAAGACCTGCTCTATCCTCAGAAAGCTTTTCCTCACAGCATACCCATAATCACTTCTTTGCCTCACATTCCTTGTAACACTTCCGTTGATGTAGATACTACTCATTTGTGCTTAAGGAATCATAGTTTCAGAACGGGACAGACATCTGTGAGGTTGGTTTTATAATTGAGGTTGTTTTCCTTTTTGTTTGTTCGGAGGGGAGTTCTTTGGTGAGAGTCAGTCTCCCTAACTTGCCCAAACTAGAAGGGTAGCAGTTAATCTCTTCCCAATAATCCCACTGCTAATTGTCATAAAAAAAAATTGACCTGGTCTGTTTCCAGCTTGAGCCCACTTTAGTTCCAAAGGGCTCACCATATTGGGAACAGTTTTAGCAGTCTTGGTGTGGATGCCCAACCAGACTTAGACCTACCTACCTTAGCTCAGAACTCCTTAGTGCAAGCAATCCGCCAACTTCAGCCTCCCCTGTAGCAAGAATCATGGTCATGGACCACCTTCACAACAGACTGTGAGTTTCCTTTAATCTTAGAGATATTCTGATTCCCATCTGCCCATTTTATATCCACATAAAATGCTGAGGAATTATGAACAAATCACCACTACTGCTGAGAAATTATTAAGAGGTGGCAGCAAAGTGGCTCAGTGGATTGAGAGCCAAGCCTAGAGATGAGAAGTCCTGGGTTCAAGTCTGGCCTCAGACACTTCCTAGTGTGACCCTGGGCAAGTCCTTCAATCTCCATTGCCCTTAGAGCAATTCTGCCTTGGAACCAATGCACCATGTTAATTCTAAGCTGGAAGGCAAGAGTTTTTTAAAAAGGTATCATTAAGAATACTTAATTTATTACCTCATAATGAATACATGTCACTCCCAATGTTCCCATTGGATAGGGGAACCTGGATAATGGATAATGAACCTGGATAATAACACATGGGTCCTGATCCAAATTCTCACTCTTGCTACAAGAGTAACTATTACCTGTCCATCCTGTTTTGGGAAAGTATTGCTAGAGAGAAGCAAAGAACAAAATTCTTATTCCCTCTCCTTTACCTGTCCTACTAACCCAAGCCCTAGGTAACCACTTGATTAAAGAAAAGTGGGGAAAGGCAGACATTTGATCTGAATCCTGGATAATCCACCCAGGGTTGATATGATGATATGCTCCTAAGTCATCAGGAGTTGTAAGAACCAAAGAGAAAATGGAAAAGACCTTAAAGCCTTCATAGAGACCTAAGGATGAGTAACAGGAAGGTCCAGGGACCAACCACTGTCATTTTTTAATTTGGCAATCATCCATAATTTGTTTCTCTGTGCCGAATACTGTATTGTCTCTCCCCATCCATCCTGCTCTTTATGTAAACTCCCCCTTGCCTGGACCAGAAAGAGGAATGAGAAGACAACTCTATCAACTGTGCCTGGGAAAGCTGCAGGCAGTGGATGCAGGGGAAGTCCCCAGGAATCCAGAAGCAGTTAGAGTTTGTCCTACCCAGGACAACTTCTTGGGAGAGAGCAACAAAGTCAGTGAATCAGTTGATACCTACTTATTAAAGCTTTAGGGACCGTAAAGGCTGTATTTTATCAGTCATATATTATCACTATAGGGAGACAATCTAGTCCCTACACTGAGGACCAAATTCTTGGCCCCTCCCTCCATACCATTCAGCTCCTTCTCCCCCACTCCCCACTCCTTTTAAGTCCCAGCTAGATAGACACTTTCCTCATTCTCCAACCCCTGACAGACATTTGTTGCTCTCTTGTCCCCGGAATTTATTCCCCAGTGATCTTAGCAACCAAGGTTGATCTCCTGTAGGTTGATAGAGTATTGGGCCTACACTCAGATATACCCAAGTTCAAATCCAATTTCAGATACTACTGAGCTGTGAGTCATTTAACCTTTATTTGCCTCAATTTCCTCAACTGTATACTAAAGAAAATAAAAGCACCTACCTTTCAGGATGGTCATAAGAATTAAATTAACAAATATTTATAAAATACCTGACAGATAGTAGGAACTTAATAAATGTATATTTCCCTCTTTCCAAAGAAAACTGAGTAGAGATCATCTAATCCAGCCCCTTCATTTTAAAGAAAATAAAACCAAGGCCCAGAGAGGGGTAGCAGTTTGCTGAAGGTCACATGGTTTTAAAAAATCAGGGTTAAAACCCAGATCTTTGGACTCCAGTTCTAGGTGGTATGTCCCAGTCACTAAATGCTATTTGTCCTTCATCTCAACTTCTGCTCAAAGTTTATTTCATTTTTGGTCATGGTTAATTCAAAAATTTGCTATGTTTAACTATACATATTTGTTACAGATGGCATCTTTTTAAATTTTTGTTTTGGGTTTTGCTCTTGATGAGGAGGGAAAGGAAAATGCTTTAAGAGGAGGAGGAGGAAGAGGAGGAGAAAGAGAAGAAGAAGAAGAAGAAGAAGAAGAAGAAGAAGAAGAAGAAGAAGAAGAAGAAGAAGAAGAAGAAGAAGAAGAAGAAGAAGAAGAAGAATTGAAGAAGAAGAAGAAGAATTGAAGAAGAAGAAGAATTGAAGAAGAAGAAGAAGAAGAAGAAGAAGAATTGAAGAAGAAGAATAGAAGAAGAAGAAGAAGAAGAAGAAGAAGAAGAAGAAGAAGAAGAAGAAGAAGAAGAAGAATTGAAGAAGAAGAATAGAAGAAGAAGAAGAAGAAGAAGAAGAAGAAGAAGAAGAAGAATTGAAGAAGAAGAAGAAGAAGAATTGAAGAAGAAGAAGAAGAAGAAGAAGAAGAATAGAAGAAGAAGAAGAAGAATTGAAGAAGAAGAATAGAAGAAGAAGAAGAAGAAGAAGAAGAAGAAGAAGAAGAAGAAGAAGAAGAAGAAGAAGAAGAAGAAGAAGAAGAAGAAGAAGAAGAAGAAGAAGAAGAAGAAGAAGAAGAAGAAGAAGAAGAAGAAGAAGAAGAAGAAGAAGAAGAAGAAGAAGAAGAAGAAGAAGAAGAAGAAGAAGAAGAAGAAGAAGAAGAAGAAGAAGAAGAAGAAGAAGAAGAAGAAGAAGAAGAAGAAGAAGAAGAAGAAGATTAGCTATGAACTTAGGAAATCCAACTTCAGGGATTTTTCTCTCATCTTTTCTATTTTCTTTCCAAATGAAAAGTGGAAAGATGGGTTGGCTAAGCCAGGGATGAATAAACTGGAACTGAATCCCCAATCCTAGGCCCTTAATCCTTCTTGTTCAGTGGCATTACCCTAACATCACACCCTCCTGATGGCTCACCTTGGCCTCTTCACCCCAATTCCATTCTACAGTTGTCCTTTGTTTGCTTTCCTGGGGGTGGTTATGTGCTAGAATTTCTGTAACAAAGTTGCAGCTACAAGATGGCACCTAGAGACACCTTCCCATTCTGTACCCATCTCTTAGAGAGGCATCAAGTCCCATCATTATGATCCTGGGCAAGCCACTTAACCTTCAGTACCTCAATTCCTCATGTGCAAAATGGGATAAAATAGCTTATATTATGACTTCATGGGTTTATAAGAAAAGTATTTCACAAACCTCACACTACTATAGGAATAGCAGTTCTTATTAAGTAGCATAGTGCATATTATCAATTCATTTTGACAGAGCTCTTTGCAGTACAATTGATACTGATTATGTTATTCGGTAATTTCTGAGACATAGTTGACTCTTCATGACCCCATTTGGGGTTTTTTAGCAAAGATACTAGAAGAGTTTGCCATTTCTTCTCCAGCTCATCTTAGAGATGAGGAAACTGAGGCAAATAGGATTAAGTGATTTCCCCAAGGCCACAATTATTAAATGTCTGAGGCCAGATTTAAACTCAGGAGGAAGAGTCCTTCTGACTCTAGGTCCTGAACTCTATACACTACATCACCTAGCTGCCCACACTTTTTCTTATCACCCCCATTTTAGAAGTGAGGAATCTCAGCTCTGTTATTTCCCTTCCCTTACCCTTTCCAAGCTTCAGATCCCTAATCTTGGAAATAGAAATCATGACAGCTGCAAAACTTTGTCTCTCCAAATCGCTTATGAAAATCAAAGGAGAGCTCTGCAACCCTTTGAAAGACTTAAGAGCATTGATCAATTCAGTGACCAACCATAATTCCAGAAGGAAGTTGATGAAGCATTGTACCTACCTCTAGGCTGAGAGGTGAAAGGCTCAAGATGCAGAAGGAAACATACATTTTTGACCATGACCAATATGGGAATTGCTTTACTTAACTCTATTTTCCAAGGATTTTGTGAGGGGTTCCCCCCATTGGCTAGGAAGTGGGAAGAAGAGAAAAGAAATATTTTTTCATTGAAAAAATAAAATAGCTTCATTTTTTCCAACAAGTGCTTTGTCACCATCAAGTACCACAGACAAACAGAAGCTAGTGTCCTTCCAGATCACTGGAAGTTTCTAAATTAATCCCTAATGCCCACTAGATAAGGATGTTGAGGGGCCCAAAAGATTCTAATTCAGTTGGGAAAGGCTTCTAACTCTGAAAATAAAAATAAAAAAACAAGTCTAATTGTCCTCCTTTTATATGCAAGGAAATGAAGGCTTGATTCCTTGTCCACACTCATATGGCTAACGAAGGGCTCCATACTCAGATCTCCTGATGTTCTCCTGAACACCAGATGTTCTCAATATGTGGTTCTCACACCACTGGATGCCCCCTGGATCCATGAAAAACTGTTTTTAAAGTAATACTAAAAGGGGCAGCTAAATAGCTCACTAGATAGAGTAGGGGGATCTAGAGTCAGGAAGATCTGAGTTCAAATATTACTCAAGGTAAGTCATTTCATCCTATCTCAGTTTCCTCATCTGTAAAATGAGCTAGAAAAAG
Organism: Monodelphis domestica; assembly: GCF_027887165.1. NCBI lineage: Eukaryota > Metazoa > Chordata > Mammalia > Didelphimorphia > Didelphidae > Monodelphis > Monodelphis domestica. The sequence continues at coordinate 32,327,028 of NC_077231.1, read as the reverse complement.
AAATAACAAAATAATACCAAGATCTTATTTTCCTGTTAGAAAGCTCCATTTTCCAACTATATATATATATATATATGTGAGGTCAGATTTTCTTAATATACTTCAATAAAAATGATATATCATTTGGGATTTAGGCTTTAAAGGATCGTTCTACAGCAAAAATGAATAATATAGAAATAGGTCTCAAGTGACAACATCTGTACAACCCAGTGGAACTGCTTGTGTGCTCTAGAAGGGGGATGGGAGGGGGAGGGAAAGAAAATGAATCATGGGAACATGGAAAAATATTTTAAAATTAAAATTAAAAAATTAAAAAATCATATATCATGAGAGATTAAATGCAGAAGCAGATAGGAGAATCCAATTGTCTTCCAAATTATACATTAAAGAGTTACAAAATTTTTAAAACAAAAAAATTTAAGTTACAAAATATAAAAATGTAAAATAATGACTTTGTTCTCACTAAATTTTTGTTTTGTAAAATTTAAAATTTTTATTTTAAAATGTTAACATAACAAATGGATTACTTGTAAATGGAAATTTTAATGTATTCATTTTAATTTCTAACATAGTTGATCTCAATAGATGCTAACCTATATAAGCAAAAGCTTTTTGGGGTCTTAAATAATTTTTGAGTCCCTGAGCCCCCCAAATTTGAGAATCACTGTACAGCCCCATAATACTGCCCTTGGAAAGGATCTCTCTTCTAGCTAGCCAGACTGCGTCATTTACATCTGACTGCCTCATCCAAATTGTGCTTCAGCTCTTGCTGCTCTGTCTTGATAAGAGTAAAAAAATGGACCCCTGAAAACCACAGTTGCTCTCCTACTTTCCTACCTCTGTCCCAGCTCTTTGCCAGGCTTACACACTGCTCTGCTCTATTCAGTGACCTCTCTTCCGTGAATGGAATGAGATATCTGTGAAGTGCTTGGCACATAGTAGGTATTTCAAAATTGCTTGTTCCCTTTCCCTCTTGAAACCTCTGTTTTCTATACAACACAATCAGGGAGATGAGAAGCTATCAAGGGTGCGGAAAGGCTGAGAGATTGTTTGCAAAAGGCTTTGCAGGTCTCTGAGACAAGCCCTTCTATTCAACTCTAGGATTATTTTTACCCAAAAGCCTCTTTACACCCTCAGCTCCAACCCAGGTGGGTGATATGGGAAACTGTTCCTGCCCTTGGCCAAACCTGTTCCCTCTCTCCATTCAGTCACCCAGAGTTCAAGTCACCCTGAGTCACCCAGTTAGAGATCTGAAGCCAGCTTAGCTATCGGGGTGAATGCACAGAAAAGGAGCTGTCAGCACTTCAGTAAAGGGGAGGCAGGAAGGTGAGGGTCAGGAGGTGGCAGCACCCTCACGTACATACCCAGGAGCCCCAGGTCCTAGGAGATCCAGAAAAACCTAGAGACACTGTTAGGCAATGTGGCCTGAGTTATTATATGCCAGAGAATGGATATTAGCTGATATTGCTTGCTGGGGGTTAGGGGGGGGATACACACACACATATTAAATACATGAATATTTACATGCATTCACATGTGTATGTATATGTATAGATAACTCCATAGTGTCATATTTATTTATATATCTGTGTATTATAGATACATTTTTTATGTTGTGTGTATAATGGAAATACCTTTCTGGATGTAGCATCCAGAGATCCAGATTACCATTCAGAAGTTCCCACCTCATCTCTTTCTCTATGCTGCCTCCCTGAAAGTTCTCTCTTAAAGCATATCAACAATGGATTGTTGGTCCCTTACGTGGGGCCCTACTGGGTCCTAACAGCCCCATAGAACTTAGCATCATAGATGAGACACTATACATCTTCCTCATTAGCCAGCCTTAAGTAATGAAGACGGGATAGCTAGGTGGTACAGTGGACAGAGCACCAGGCATGGAATCAGGAATTCAAATCTGACATCAGACACTTGCCAGCAGTGGGACAATCACTTAGTTTCCTCCTATAATAATCTTGCCCTCTTGCAGCCCATCCTTACACTCCTCATCTGTCAAGTGAGCTGGAAATGGCAAACCATTCTAGTATCTCTGGCAAGAAAGCCCCAGATGGGCTCAGGAAGAGTCGGCCATGACTGGAAACATTCCAATCTCTTATTCTCATTCCCCTTCCATCAATTACTGTGCTCAGTGAGCAGATCTGGAAGCAGAGATAACAGATAATACCTTGTTCCCTATCAATCAGCATTCTGAGAGTCACAACAGGCAGGAAACTTCAAGAATGAGACTCTTCCTCTACAAGAGAGAAAGCCTGAAGTCATATTGGGAGAGCTAACCCACCACCATCCCAGTGTGGGCAAAGCTTTGGAGGAGCATAGCACTTCCCACCTCCAGCCCATCTCCGACCAGATGGCCTCTAACCATGTCCTCTAACCATTCTCTTTTGGGTATTTCAGTCTTGTACACTGGTTTCCTCCTTCCCTTCCTTACAGGTCCTAGGTTATCACATAATCACTCATTTGGAAAGGTATTTCTTTCAGGTGTAGGAATTGAAATGGGCATAGGAAAAGTATCAAGTCTCCTTCTAAAACTTCTCTAACTCAATACAGAAAACCTTAATTCCAATTGTGGTAATGGGTGGTCCTAACTTTCCCAACTCAGAATTTTACTCCTTCATCATCATAGGTTCATTGACTTAGAGTCAGAACAGAATTTAATGACCATCTAGTCCAAATCCTTCATTTTACAATAAGGAAACTGAGCCCCAGAGAAGTTCAATCAATTGCCCGCTCACACACAGGTAGCAAGTAGCAGGACTGGGTCCTGAACCCAGACCCCTTGACTATACTTTGAATACCCTTGCTACTGACCACATTTCATGCCAATAACTAATATTTCTATACCATATAAAAAGTCGGAAAGATGAGGACAGAGTCAAGATGACAGATGAGAGACAACCTAGCTGAACTCTCTCAGCATTGTCCTACAAACAACTTTAAAATAATGCCTCAAATCAAATTTTGGAATGACAGAGTCTATCAAAAAAATCAGAATAAGACATTTTCCTGGCTTTAGAAAGAAGGTCAGCAGGAGATGTTTGTGACATCTGCATAAAAACCTGCCTGGAGCAGCAGAGTGTGTGGGCTTTGTGTCAAAAAAAAATTTTTAATAGAAGAAAATCTGAACTATCTCATTGGAAAAGCAACTGACTTGGAAAATATATTAAGGAAAGATCGTTTAAGAATTATTGAATTACCTGAAAGTCAAGACCAAAGAAAGATCCTAGACATCACATTTCAAGAAATTATTGAGGAAAATAGCCCTGATATCTTAGATCCAGATAATAAAAAAGAAATTGAAAGATCCACCTGAAAGGGATCCCAAAATGAAAATTCCCAGAAATAATGTAGCCAAATCCCAAAACTCCCAGGTCAAAGAGAAATTATTTCAAGCAGCTAGAAAAGAAACAATTCAATGAATTCTCCATCAATGCAGGGTAGTATCCTTTTTTGTAATTTCTTTTCTTAGAGTGAGTGCATAGGACACTAACAAGTTAAATCCCTTGATTTGGCTCATCAACAGGTATGTGTCAAAGGTAGGAACTGAGATCTTCCTGGCTTACTGGTCAACTCCATCTGCTATGTAATACTGTCTCTCAGTTAGTCAGCTGGCAATTATTAAAGCCTTATTCTGTGCCAGGCAACATGCTATGTGTTACAGATACAAAGGTAAAAAATGGTCTCTGCTCTCACAGAGTTCCTTTTCTAATGAGGGAGATAACATGCAAATGGCAATTTGATATTGATATACCTACACATCAGATACATTACAGTATAAACTTGGGACAGTCTTAGAGGGAAGGTTCTAAGACAAAGCCTTTGTGCAAGGAATGGGATCTGGCCTGAGATTTTAAATATGTTAAGAGATGGAAATGAGGAGGGTTCTAGGCATTCAGAAGCCAACAAAAACTCTCAGGAAAGGAAGTGTGCATATGTGCAAAACAGCAAGGAGACTGGCATCACTGAATCATAAAGTACATGGAGATGAGCAAGATGTAAGAAGACTGGAAAGTTAAGAATAGGCCAGGTTCTGAAGGGCTTCAAAAGCATTTTATATTTATTTGATTCTGGAGGTAATAGGGAGCCACTGAAGATTTTTTTTAATATAGAGGATGGGGTGACATGGTTCGATCTGAGCTCTAGGTAGATTGGAGTGAGGAGAGACTTGTAGAAGGTAGAAATAATAGGATTTGACAACTGTATATAAGGGGTGGTGGTGAGAGAGTCTGAAAGTTAAGGTGGCATCTGGGTTGTGGTGATTAAGAGGATAGTCATCTGGGAAAGTTAGGAAGAGGGAAGAGGGTGCTATGGCACCGTGATAAGAGCTTTACAACTATTATCTCATTTGATAACCCTAGAAAATAGGTGCTATTATGATCCTCATTTTATAGTTGAGGAAACTAGGGGAAACTAGGAAACAGAAACTAAATAATTTGCCCAAGATCACACAGCTAACACATATCTGAAGGTGGACTTGAACTCCGTCTTCTTGTGAAGGGATTTGTTCAAGATCACTTAATAGTGTCAAAACAAGTTCAGTGACTTTGATGTCTGTTTCAAGGCTTTCCCTCAAAAAACATCCTTTGGGGCAATTTATTACACTATAAAATACCATGGACTTGGGGTCCAAAGATCCAAAATTGAGTCCTGACGAGGACATACTGAAGTTGGCCTCTTTCCTTTCTATCCTGCTTTCTTAAAGCATCAAACAACCTTGAAGCGTCCAAGTAGAATTGTGCTTTTCTACTCAGATTCAGACTCTACACAGACTTGGGTTTGAGTTCCAGCCTTGTTATCTTTTAGGGCTATTGTGAGGAAAGTGCTTTCTGGCATTTATCTGTTCCCCACATTTATTATTTATTTATTTTTACATTCTTTTTAAATTTTGAGTTCTAAATTTTCTCCCTACCTCTCACATCCTTCCCACACACACTGAGAAGTTGAACAATATATTAGTTATGTATGTGAAACTAAGCAAAACATATTTTCATATTACCAATATTTCAAAAAAGCAAAAAAAAAATAAAGTAAAACAATTATTCTTCAATTTGTACTGAGTTCATTAGTTCTCTCTTTCTGGAGGTGGACAGCATTTTTTCATCATGAGTGCTTTGGAATTATCTTGAATCATTATGTTGATCAGAGTAGCTAAGTCTTTCACAGATGACAATCATTACAACATTGCTGTTTCTGTGCATGATAATCTTCTGGTTCTTCTCAGTTCACTTCGCATCAGTTCATATAGATCCTGTGATGTTTTTCTGAAACCACTCTCCTCATCATTTCCCACAGCACAATAACACTTCATGACAATCATATGCTACAACTTGTTCAGCCTTTCCCAACTGATGAGCATCCCCTCAGTTTCCAATTCTTTGCCAACATAAAAAGGGCTGCTATACATATTTTTGCAAATACAGGTCTTTTTCCTTTTCCTTTGTCTCTTTGACTGTAGTAGTGGTATCGTTATATCAAAGGGTATGCACAGTTTTATAGGTCTTGTGGGCCTAGTTCTAATTTGTTCTCCAGAAAGGTTAAATTAATTCACTGATCCCCCAACACATCATTAATGTATCTATTTTTTTTCCCTCATCCCTTCTAGCATTTGCCACTTCTGATAGGTATGAGGTGGAAACACAGAGTTGTTTGAATTTGTGTTTCTCTAATCAATAGCAAACATTTTTTCCATATGATATAGAGAGCTTTCATTTCTTCTGGAAATTGCCTGTTTATATCCTTTATCAATTTGGGGAGTGACTCTTACAGTTTTACACTCAGTATATATTTGAGAAATGAGGTCTTTATCAGAGAAACTTGCTGTAAAGGGTTTGGGTTGTACCTTTTTGTAAAATGCAGCTTCCTTCAACTTTCCCTTTAATTAGGTCTATTTGCTTTATCTGACATAATGATTGCCACTCTTGCCTTTCTCAGTTTGGCTAAAGCATATTAGATTCTGCTTTTTATTTTAAGTCTGCGCGTGTCTTTCTTTTTCAAATGGGTCTCTAGTAAGGGAGCAGGAAACTGCCTTGGAAGTTAATATGTCAAAGATCCCAGCAGTAGGTACCAAATAAGAACTTAGGGACCATAAATGCTGGCAAACATTCCGACAATGGTATGTACCAGATAGGGACTGGGGGGGGGGGGCATGCATGCTACAAGGGATATAAATCCCAGCATCCCCAGACTACGATTGGAACTATGGCGGGGCTCCCCTGGTGTGTGCTGCTGGTGCACACCAGTTCAATAAACAACCCTTTTGCTTGATTGCATTGTCTTTTGGTCTTCCGTGGTAGTGGGCGAAAACCCAGACCCTAACACTAGTAAAGATATTGTTGAATGCTCAAAGCTCTGGTCACCTCCCCACTATTGACATCTCTGTTACCAGGGATTTAGTTGGCTTGACCCAGGTTCAGGTTCATGGGTAAAACAGATTCAAGAGACAACGAGAGATGTGGCTGTTCTTTATTGAGATACATCATAGGCAATATAAAGAGGAAAGGGAAGAAAAATTAGAGAAAGGATCTGGGAGACATTCAGCTTTGGTTTGGTTTGGAGTGGGGAAAGAAAAGGGCAAGATGCTCCCCCCTTACACCTGATATCAGACTATGTACTCCACCAAGATGTGAAGCAAAAGTATGCTGACTCAACACACGGCGAGGGAGACTGGGGGGAAACTGAGGCTACTTTGGCAATTCAGCAGCAGTTAATCCCCAGCTAATCATAGAATCTAGGACTAGAAGAGATCTCCAGGAAGATCTGATCTAACCCTGGCATTTTACAGAATAGGAAACTGAGGAAGCTCAGAGAGATTTGAGCATCCAGCCCAAGGTCACACAACAAAACCAAGATTCAGACCCAAGTCTTCTGAATCCAAATCCCATGGTTTTTCCACTATACCAGGCAAGTCAATACAACTTTCTTATCCTATCTGATGACCTCAATGACTCTTTCCACTCTAGAAAGCCAATGTGATATGCAAATGATATCCACATAATACAATGTGAAAACAAAGCTCAATGAGATTTTCCTAGCTTATATTGGGCTCCTGATTGGTGAGTTCTGTAAAGGTGTGGGTGGGTTGCTATGAGGGTAGGTCAGCATAGGCTGGGAGATGGGAAAGGAAACCTTGTTAGGAAACAGAATGATTGGCACCATTCTGACATGTCACAGGAGAGTTAATACCTCCGAGTAGAAGACTTGACAGTGGTACTTGTGGTCTTCTTCAGGATGGAGGTACCCCCAGTGTTTGGCCCTGGCTTAGCATAACTGCAGGAAGACCCATAGCTACCCTTCATTCCTCCACAACTGCTACCCAGGGAAACCCCAGCCCTGCTACTGCCAACTCCTCGAATGTTCCCACCGCACATGCTGGTAGAGTTGCCCATCACAGCTGCAAAAGAGAGAGAAAGAGTTAAGACATTTGGACCAGGAAATTTACCAAATTTACCAAAGATCTCATACTAGGTGAGCACAGTGATCTCTCAGAGATGGTGATATCATAGAAATCAACAGGAGAATTCAAAAGAAATCAGGAAGTGACCTAAATACAAACCAGTCAGAATGTCATAAGGAGGGGACAGCTGGGTAGCTCAGTGGATTGAGAGCCAGGTCTAGACATAGGAGGTCCTGGGTTCAAATCTAGCCTCAAACACTTCCTGACTGGGTGACCCTGGGCAAGTCACTTAACCCCCATTGCCTAGCCCTTACCACTCTTCTACCTTGGAACCAATACACAGTATTGATTCCAAGACAGAAGGTAAGGATTTATTAAAAAAAGAAGAAGAATTTCATAAGGAAATTTCCTCTGTCACCAGTATAGCATGTATGGTTCCATTTGGTCACATTTAGATGACACGTGGATAAACTGTAATAAATACAGAGGGTGGCATCCATCACAGTGAGAGGTCTCAAGATCATATCCATGTCTTACAAGGAATGATTGAATGAATAAGAAGAATTTGGAGAGAAGAAAACTTAGCAGGGAAACAACTGCCTTCAAGTATTTAGAGGATGGTCCCAAGAAGGGGAATTCAACTTTATTGTCAAACTCCAAAAGTGTAGTAAAAAGACGATACCAGAAGCTGGGATGGTGCTCAGTGTGAGGGAAAACTTCCTAACCATAAGAGCTGTACATAAATGAAATGGTCTCTTTTAGGAAGTAGGGAGTGTCCATCACTCTAGAACTTCAAACACAGGCTGGTGGAATACTAAGCAGTGTTCTAGACAGGAGCGGTGACTCTGAAAGGATTCGGACTAGATGAAATCTGTGGTACCCTCCAACCCTGAAGACGCCACAGGTTTGCAAGGGAGTCTCTATGAGGAGGGGGAAATCTGAGGGTGTGAGTCACAGGTGCTAATGTTTTATGGAAAGATTGGGAAGGGGCAGAGGTGAAGGGGAAGTCCTGGGAAAGGGGATATTGTCCATTGTAGGGAAAGAACTAAGCAACAAGGTAAACCCCAGCTTCATGTCATGATTCTGCCTGTAGGACTGGCTTATTTCCTCCCAAGAAGGGGAGAAGTGGGATTAAGGACAGAAGATGTCCTAGAGGATACTTACAAATGCTGATAGCACTTGGACACTCTCCAGACATTCTGTAGAAGAATTAGAGAAGGGTCAGCAGGTCTAAGACCTTCCAGCTTAAAGATCCAAAAGAACATTCCTTCCCTCCCCCATTTTCTGGCAGTTCTCTGCCCAGTGGACAGACATTTCTATTCTCTAGGACAATGGAGAAACAATATAAGATGATATTATGCAAAAGGGCAAAGGGGCTAAGAATCTCCTCTGCCTCATCTATTAAATGGAGATGATAATAGTACCGACTTCCCATAAGGATGGCTCAAATAAGGTCATTGGCACATAATAAGAATCATACAAACATTCCTTCCCCTTCTTGGTAAAATAAGGGGGCTGGACTTCTGAGTTCCCATCAAGCTTTAGATCTATAAGTACAAGGATGAGGTGGATACAAAGTAGTCGAGACAGAGCCGCATTCTTGTTTGCTTTTTAGCACACTGCCAGGCACATAGTAGATACTTAATAAACATTCATTCACTGATTGACTACCTATCTGAGTCACTTTCCACAGAAATACGGGAGGAGATTATGTTGGTTTCAAACACGTAGGTAGCTCAAAAATCCTAAGCAATGGAAGGGAATCTCCGAGGGCTCTTCCCCCATTGGCTACTGCTATTGGCCAGAGCTTCAAGTGAACTGCTAAAACCAGCCAAGGCAGATGCTGCAATCGCTGTGTGATATCTCCCTTCAGTGAGGTTGTTTTTCAGTCATGTCTGACTCTTTGTGAACCCATTTGGAATTTTCTTAGCAAAGAGATTGCAGCAATTGGCCATTTCCTTCTCCATCTCATTTTATAGATGAGTAAACTGAGGCACACCAAATAAACTTGTCTGAGGTCACACAACTAGTGACTGTCTGGTACCAGATTTGAACTTGGAAAGATGAGTCTTCCTAACGCCAGATCATGCAATCTAGCCACTGGGAATACCACTATAAATGCAGGTCACAACCTCTCAGTACCTGACTAGACAGTTAAATGAATTGCTATGCCCAAAAATTATTTCCTCAGTTTCCCATCATCTAAGAACAAAGCCTCTCTAAATTTATCTCAATTGGTACTCTACTAACCAACATATTCATTTTATTTAATTTTATTTATTTATATTTATTTATTTAATAAAATATTTTTTTGGCCCATACCCAAAACCTTTCCAGCTTGATAGAAATAAACAAAAGCTTAGTTAGTCTTTAGGAACCCAGGGATCTCAAAAAGAGACATTGGAGAAGGACTTCAACTGCAAGAACAGTTGACCGTATCAATTTTCCATGAACAAGCATTTATTAATTACCTACTATTTAGATACCACCAAGATGCCTCATTTTATATGAATTGTCTACTGTGAACCAGGCACAATGCTAGGAACTGAGAATAAAAGTTCTAAAAATAAAACAAAGCCAACTCCAAAAACATTTACCCTATAAGGATAAGTATGATCACCCTCATTTTATTTTTTGAAAACCCCAGATCCTGGTACAGTATAAAATGGAGGAACCAGTCTAAATCACACTCAACCCCAGTCAAATGAATCAGTCATTGATGCAAAAATGCTGGGAGTATGTCTGCTTGGATGCTCTCCTTGATCTGTCTCCCCCTCCCCACATTTTCCAGGGTCTCAATGTTGCCTTAATACTTCTTAATACACCTAACTCAGAAGAAGCTGAAAAATTCATCACTTTCTTCCTCCAACTGAGACTTAGACAAGTAAGTGACTCTCTCAGGGTCATACCAGTTGTCCTCAAAGTTGCACTTTGAAATCCTGATCTCATAGCACCAGCCACAATTTGACAAAACTTTACATTAAAGTTGGATTTCAAAATTTGGGTTTGTTTTCTTTGGAGAGAAGAGGAGGTAAAAACTAGTTTCATGGACATTTATAATAGCTGCACATTAAATAAATGAGAAATAAACAAATGTGCATACTAGACAATAGTTAGCCTCACATTTCCCAAATGAAATCTGAATTCAGTTACAAAAGTAATTGTCCAAGATTTAAATTATTCTGTGTGGCATGTAAAACCCAGGGGAATTGTGCATCAGCTATGGGAGGGAGGTGAGGGAGGAGTGGAAAAGAGCATAAATCTTATAACCATGGGAAAATATTCTAAATTAATTAAGTAAGTAAAATTTCCCAAATTTAAAATTTTTTTAAAAAGAAAAGCAAAAATAATTTTAAAAAATAAATTATTCTGTGTGGCTTCCTTCATCCTCCACCCATCATGGTCAGCTTGGTTACCTGCTCTCCTCACACTCCAAAAGCTTCTTGTAGGTTGCAATCTCCATGTCCAAGGCCAATTTGACATTCATGAGCTCCTGGTAGTCCCGCAGCAGCTTGGCCAGCTCCTCCTTGGTGTGGTGCAGAGCTGTTTCCATGTCTCCCAACTTCTTCTTGGCATCCTTGATAGCCAACTCCCCACACTGCTCTGCATCAGCAATGGCTGTCTGCAGCTGCTGGCACTGAAAGGGGCAAAGGTATGGAGAATATCTTCCACTATCATCACCTCCATATTCTCATTTCCAGACTTGGTGGATCCTCACCCAAAGCAAAATAATTTTTCTTGTGAAAAGGAGGCACAGTGATAATCTCAGTTTATACAGATGGGGCTCAGAAAGGTTAAGGGATTGGCTCTGAGGCACACAAGGGCAAGAGTTAAGATTTGAACCCAGGACTGGTGACTTTAAGATCAGTATTTAACCCCAGGCTTTTTACCTTTTCCTTAGTAGTAAGGACTTAAAGCTCTGTAGATTCTGAACTAGAGTGCCCACTGATAATCAGAGAAGCCCCAAAATGTAATGGTCTATATCATGTGATTGTGAACTCCCTGTCACCACAGGTGTTCAAGGAGAATCTGGATGATCACTTCTAGACTGGGAAGAAATGGTCTTCTCCAAATAGACCCAGGTTTTTTGGAAGAACTTGCCTTTTGTTCAACCCTCAGTATATTCTTCTCCAACTCAAATAACACTCTAGTTCATCTTATTAAAACCAGGATATTTTACAAGTATTCTTAGCAAATTCCCAATCTGACAATAAAGTAGCAGGTGTCAGACCATGATTTGCCTCAGGAAGATGTCCCCAATCACTTGAGATCACCCATCTCCCAATTTCCGGGCCTCAGTTATCCCCACCTGCTTCTTTACTGAGTCAATCTCCCCCTGAAGTCTCTGCACAGTGCGGGTGAGCTCAGAGATCTCTTTCTTGGTGTCCCGAAGATGGTCCTCATGCTTCCCAGCTGTCACCTGAAGCTCCTCATACTGGAGATCAAAATAGTAGGCATTAGATCCAAAGTGAGTTAATTTACAAGAACAACAGACCCAGCCCACATGCCCAAGAGAAATCCAAAAGGACCCAACCTCTCTGTCTTGTGGGCCTCCCTTGATAAATATCCTCATTTGGTACTTTCATGGGAATCAATCCCTCTGTTTGATCATTTTAACTATCTAGATCAAGTCAGGAAATCTATGGGCCAAATACAGATAGAAAACACTATAGTTCCTGCCTTCAAGAAATTCACAAGTGTCCAGCCACTGTAAATGGGGCTCTTATTTCCACAGGATTGGAGATCTGCCTCAGCCTTCCTCATTCTCCTGAGCCAACAACTTCACTTACTCACCTTGGTCTGGTACCATGACTCTGCCTCTGCTCTGCTCCTCTTGGCAATCTCCTCATACTGAGTTTTGACCTCCGCAATGATGCTGTCCAAGTCCAGGCATCTGTTGTTATCCATGGACAGGACAACATTGGTATCAGAAACATGAGTCTGGAACTGGCTCCGCTCCTATGGGAACAAAAGAAGCTACAGATTCTGTCTGGATCCCTCCAACCTCCCCACCTTCATCCCTTCAGGAACTGTCAAAATGGGCAGCCGAAGACCTGTGTTCTTCTGTGTTCATAGATTCCAGAAGTAGGAAGGCTCTAATTTTACACATGAGGAAACTGAGTCATGGAGAAGGTGACCTGATTTGCCCAATGTCATAGTAAGAAGCTAATCCCAGGTTTTCTTGTTCCAAATCTAATTTTTAAGATTTGGAGTCAGTAGACCTCAATTCAAATCCTAGCTCTTCCATTTAACTACCACCTTGGATAAGTCTTTTAGCCTTATAGGGCTTTAGTTTCTTTATCTGCAAAGTGAGTGAGTTGGAATGGATAATTCCTTCAGTCTTTCAGTCTGTACTCTTTTCTATTGTCACGCCCTATCTTGCTCATTGCCTGTCCTTACACATGTTTTATCTCCTCATGTAGACTCTAGACTCCCTGAAAGCATGAAACAGTTCTTACCTTTCTTCATAGCTAGATAAGTTACACCCCAATTATCAAAAGAACTATATGCCTACAATTCCTTTTGAGAATGACTAATTATGTCATCTATGATTAGTTGATGGCTGATAGGGATTATGATAAAAAGAAAAGTGGGCAAAGTCCCAACCTTCAAATGGGAAAAAGTCAATTCTGAAAGCTTTGGATTCACCATAACAACATCATCATTTTGAAAAATTCTAGGACAAACAATTGAGGAAATGAAAGAAATGTCACTTGAAGTCAAGGTGAGTTCATTAAGAAAAAAAGTTATGCCCAATGCAAAGTGCTGGAGACTGAACCTAGAAAATAATTGCTGCAATAACAACCACACTATAAATACAGGATAACTCATAATTCCAGTCAACTCATGATGAAGCATGCTCCCCACCTCCTACCTCTGAGGTGATGGGCTGGATATACAGAATGAAGGAGACAGATATTAGCCATGGCTGGAATTTTCTTTCCTTGACTATTTCTGAATTTTAGTTAGGAGGGTTGTCCATTGAAATGGGAGGAGTAAGAAGATAAAAAATAAAAACTTATTAATTGAAAACAAAAGAATTTAATCATGCCAAAATACCCTCATATTTTATTGGGGGGGTTTGGCAGAGTTACTGGACTGATAGAATAGGAGAATTTTAGAGACACATTTTATCTTGATTTCAGCAAGTCATATGACAGTTTCTCATATAATCTTTGTACGTAAGTCAGAGAAGCATGGGTTATTATGTCAAGAGTTATGCAGAAAAAAATAAATCCTCAGAGAGTACTGATCATGCCTACCTAGAGGAAAATCTATTATTGTATGTCATAGGAAGATTCTGGTTTGGATCTTGTCATTTTTAAATGTTTTTTAATAGATGTGGATAGAAAAAATGGATGGCATGTTTCTGAAATTTGTGGTTGAACAAAGAGGGGGAGAGTCCTGAACAGACCTTCCAAACAAGGTGTGATCCTTAAAAAGAATAAAATCAGAAGTTAAGGAGTGAAAATCTTGATAGGGTTTGTACAATAGCCAAGACCAATGAGACAAAGTTCAACAAGAATAAATGCGAATTCCTTCAGAGGAGGAGGAAGAAGTGGTGGTGGTAAAGAGATAAAGTAGAGCGAAAGAGAAAAAGAGGGAAGAGGGGGCAGCTGGGTAGCTCAGTGGATTGAGAGCCAGGTCTAGACACGGGAGGTCCTAGGTTCAAATCTGACCTCAGACACTTCCCAGCTGTGTGACCCTGGGCAAGTCACTTGACCCCCATTGCCTAGCCCTTACCTCTCTTCTGCCTTGGAGCCAATACACAGTATTGACTCCAAGATGGAAGGTAAGGGTTTAAAAAAAAAAAAGAGGGAAGAGAGAGAATCAAAACTGAAGTGATCCTTCATTACATTGAAAGAAATCATCCAAAACAAGGGAATGAATGATTGTAGCCCACCAATCAGTGCCACAATGAGAGAAAATGACAAATTTCTGTTCATTCAAGGAAGTTATAATGAGGATAGTAAGAAGAATGGAAACCATGTCATAGGAGAAAAGGCTATGGGTTCTGGGTTCAACCTTCAGTTTATCCTGAAAAATAAAAGATTTAGGAATGACACTATACCTCCCTACAACTATTTGAAAAGTCATCTACAAGAACAAGCAGATTTAGTATATATAGTTACAAGGGACAAAATTAGAAATAAGAGGTAAAAGCTATTGGGAGACAAATTTCAATTTACCATAAGAAAGAACTTATCTAACAACCATAGTGGACTAGTGATGGACCAACCTTTAAATGTAGTATGGTGATTTGGGAATCAGAAGACCTGGGGTTGAATCCCACTTCTGATCCCTTCTTGCCTCGGGTAGGTTATCTAATATCTCTGGGTCTTAAGTTCCTCATCTTTAAAATGAGGGGGATGCAAAGAGCTAATAAGGAAAAATAACTGTACACGAATATTCATAGCTGTGCTCTTTGTGGTGGCAAAAACTTGGAAAATGAGAGGATACCCTTCGATCGGGAAATGGCTGAACAAATTTTGGTATATGTTGGTGAGGGAATACTATTGTGCTCAAAGGAATAATGAACTGGAGGGATTCCATGTGAACTGGAATGACCTCCAGGAATTGATGCAGAGTGAGAGGAGCAGAACCAGGAGAACATTATACACAGAGACTGATACACTGTGGTACGATCAAATGTAATGGACTTCTCCATTAGTGGCAATACAGTGATCCTGAACAACTTGAAGGGATTTACAAGAAAGAACATTATCCACATTCAGAGGGAAAACTATGGGAGTAGAAACTCAGAAGAAAGACAACTGTTTGATTACATGGGTCAAGGGAATATGATTGGGGATGTAGACTCTAAATGAGCACCCTAGTGCAAACATCAACAACATGGAAGTAGGTTCTGATCAAGGACACATGTAAAATCCATTGGAATTGCATGTCAGCTATGAGAAGGAATGGGGGAGGGGAGGGAAAGAATATGATTCTTGTAACCAAGGAATAATGTTCTAAATTGACTAAAAAATTTTTTCAAAAAAGAAAAAAGAAAAGGAGGGAAAGGATTTGGAATTCTAAACTTTTTAAAAGGAATATTTAAAATTCTTTCTACATAATTAAATAAAACTTTATGCTCTAAAAAATAATAAAAATAAAAATAAAATGAGAGGGATGGGCTAGATGTCCTTCCAGCTCTAAATCTAGGATCCTATAACCTCTAAAGTGCCTTTCTGCTCTAAACTTATGGTCCTATGATCCCCATGACAGGAAGTGTCGAAGCAAAGTTTACATATTCATCTCTAGGGATTCATACATTTAGCTGAGAAGGGAATGTGTGTGTATGGATCCCATAACCCCTAAGATTTCTTCCAATTCTTTAAGAGTCTATGATTCTCTGACTAGTGTGACAGAGGCTGGCACTAAAGAAAAAGTGCCAGGCTGAAGAGTGTGTGAAACTGATCACTTTGATGGGGGAGGGGCCCAGGAGTTGGGAATCTTGAGGAGAAGATTCTGGCTAGGAGAGGAGTTGCTCGTCAGTCTTGAGAAGCCGAAGAGAGAGGGTTGAAAAAGACTTTCTCCTGAGGGTTACCCACTTTTTCCTTCTTGTGACTGGAAATCCTTCCCCCCAACATTTTCCAATTGAAAAGACTACTGAAGAGGAAACCTGAGAAAGACATTTTAAATCTCTGTCCAACTTTACCTCAGCTCCTGTTGCCCTGAGTCTGAACTGTGGCCAAGGGGCCAAACCCAGGGTGAGTCAACCTGACTTTCTCTCAGGGGACTCAAGCTGCCAAAACCTGAGTTCCCCCCAAACTTGAGGAGTAAGGAAAAGGGTTTGGATAGAGACAGGGACCCCCTTTTCCCCACTTTCCTCTCCTATTCTTTCCCTGCTAGTTATTCTTTATATTACCTTGATTGAGTTGACATTAAAATAGTTAACTTTTCCCCAAGTTGTGTGTGAGTGAGCAGATCAAGGGGAGACCCTTTGGTCTCGAGTAGTAGAAGGGGAACAAGAGGGACAAGAGCAAATCTGGGAGAGCAACCTTAGCTAAGGAGGGAAGGCAGAAGGGGGAAAATCTTCAAACCTCTCCTCTCTCTGAGTCAACCTTAAACATCAGCTGTCTCCCCTGAACCCCTCTTTGAGAAGGGAGGTTCTTCACTCTTTCCCCCCTCTCTGTACTGAGAGCCTGAACTCCTCAATTACAAATTAACCTCCCCTCAAATACACTAGACTCATGTCTCATGTCAACACTCAAATCTTCATTTGGGGCTTCAGATCCTCTTCCCTTCTCTGATTTCAACTTGAACTCTCTAATTCCAGGCAGACAAATCTGTTTTCAGCCCATATTTCTCCTTTATCTCCTACCAAGGATATTCTAAACCCTTTTCTATCCATTACCCACTTTCTCCTCTCACTATATTACATGTTGAACAGGGTGGATCATAGGTAGGAAGGGGCAGAGCTGAGCTGATTGAGCTGATGGCTTAATTGAGAATATAGTATAGAGACTTCTCCATACTGCATGCAAATTGCTGTAAATTTGTCATATTCCTTAACGGACTGCCTCACCATTGCAAAGAGATTCTGAAGGAAATTGAACTCCTCCAACATGGATTTGGAGATGGCCTCAAGATTTGCACAGTTCATGTATTCAGCATCAACATCCTAACACCAAAAGAGAAGAACATTAAGGTACAAGATTTCTGGCAGCCAACATCCCATTAAGAGATATTACTTAGTACCCAAGAAACATCCCAAGTACCCTACTCACCTTCTTGAGGGTGACAAACTCATTCTCTGCTACTGTTCGTTTGTTGAATTCTTCCTCATAGCTGTGACATAGAGCAACTTTAATTCAGACTCAATCCTGCCTCCCATTCCCTTTGAGGACCCCCTAGACAGCCAGACAACCGCAGACCCCTCCCCAGCCCACTGTCAATCTTCACCGTGCCCTACTTATCCATAAGGATAAGCAGCTTACTATTCAGTGGTGAATGGAATCAATGAATTATATTTATTCAGATGTTCCCTTGTTTGGGGGGACTATATTATAGCAATAATGCTCAGACAAGGTGAGCCCTGGCCAGGAGTGGGCTTCTATGTGAATACAACATTTAATCCTGATAAAGCAGATCCTCAGATGACTTTGTCAAAAGTGAATAAAGAGCAGTGAGCAAGTCTTCTGGCAATTGCATTCCCTCTGATCAAAGAGAACTGAATTACAACATAGTTTGCTCTTCTTTACACAAAATCGTTTTGAGCAACCTTTTTAGACTTAGAGTAATAGGCAATAATAATCCAACTGGCCTCTAGCTCAACCCTAAAACTATTCAAACAATTATTAGGGGACAGCTAGGTGACTCAGGAAGACAGAAGGTCCTGAGTCCAAATCTGGCCTCAGATACTTCCTAGCTGTGTGACCCTGGGCACGCCACTTAACCCTCATTGACTGGCCTTTGCCACTTTTCTGCCTTGGAATTGACTCAGTATTGATACTGAGAAAGAAGGGAAGGGTCTAATTTTTTTAAAGAATAATTATCTGACTATTAGAAGAGTAGTAAGCCCTCAGAACAGAGCCTATGGTTTGTGTAAGAAAGTTATTTCTCTAAAAGAGGAAGTTCTTGACAATCAGAGAAATATTTGTGGGGTTACAAAAAACAAGTCAATGAAAGTCAGTCAACAAGTCTTTCTTGAGAGCTTAATATGTGGCAGGAGCTGTGCTACACACCAGAGACATAAAAGAAAGGCAGGAGAAGAAGGAAGAAATTCTGGTTATGCACAAAGAAAAAAATCCAAATCTTAAAAACTGAATAAAGGAAAATTCAAAAAGGGGAAATCTATAAATAAATAGTTATTATACAGAAGCCATTGATGGGCTCTGTGTCTGAGGGCCAAAGAGAAGAAGAGATTTACTTATGCTTTTCCAGAGTGAAAAAGGATTATGAATGGATACCCTGACCTCCTAGATATCGTGTCCCTCACCCTGAACATGAGCATTCCCCTGCCTCCCTCGCCACCTCCACATTGACCCATCACCATCCTTCTCCCTCTCACCTGTGCTTTTGGTTGTCCACATGGTCGTGTATGTTATTCAACTCCAAATCCAGCCTTCCTGCCTCATTCTGGAGAGCATCCAGCTGCCTCCGAAGGTTGCATATGTAGGTCTCAAAATATGGCTCTAAATCCTTAGTGGCCACTGTGTTCTGACTTTGCTCCTGAAGCAGAGCCCACTTGGTCTCCAACACCTTGTTCTGCTGCTCCAGAAACCGTACCTGGAACCATGGGATCACAACTTTGAGATGGGGAGGACACTTTAGAGGTCAGCTATAGTCCAACCCCTCCATTTTACAAAAGAGGAAACAGAGGGACAGAAATTGGAGTGATTTATCCAGAGTCATTCAACTAGAAAAGAATGGAGCCAAGATTCAAACATAATTTCTCTGACTCCAACTCCAAAGCTCTTTCCATTTGTGACACATTACAAGAGAATAAAGAAAGCACTTGAGTAATCCATGCCTGGCAGTGGGAAAGACCCCAAATTTCCCACCATTCCCTTACCCCAGCCTCATTCTAGTGATCTGTCTACTACCTAGCCTACCAGTAACAATACCAATTCCCATTTACATTGAAATTCATTGAATAGTACTTCCCTCTCAACACCCAAGGCAGGTAGTGCAGGGATCATTCTCAACAATTTACACCTGAGGAAACTGAGGTTCATGAACATTAAATGACTTGCCCAAGATCATATAACCAATAAAGGACTAAAGAAAGACTCAGACCCTCACTCATATCAAATATTCTCTACTACCATGATTCAATAAAAGCAGCCCCCACCCTTTTTTAAGTAATAATTTCTTTTTCCCTATTATAGTTAGAAAGAATTTTTAACATTCATTTTTGAGTTTCAAATTCTCTCCCTACGCCATCTCCCTGGGATGATATAGGTCATACACATTCTTTAATGCAATCCATATTTCTATATTCATCATATTATAGGAAAAGGCACATATCACTAAAAAAAAACTGCTCAGGAAGAAAACAAAGTGAAAATGGCATGTGCTGATCTGCATTGAGACTCCATCACTTCTTTTTCTGGCAGGGTAGAGCATTTTTCATTATGAGTCCTTTAGAGTTTTCTTGGATCCTTGTATTACTGAGAATAGCTAAATCCTTCCGAAGTGGACATTGTACGATATTACTGTCACAGTGTATGGTGTTCTCCTGGTTCTGCTCACTTCATTTGACCTCACTTCATTCCATTACAATCATCCATATCTTGTTCAGTCATTCCCCAATTGTCGGGCATTCCTTCAGTTTCCAATTCTTTACCACCACAGAAAAGACTGCCATAAACATTTTTGTGCAACTAGGTTCTTTTCCCTTTTTTGTCTCTTTGGGATACAGACTTACTACTGATATTGCCAGACCAAAGAGTATGCTCAGTTTTATAGCCATTTGGGCCTGGTTCCAAATTGCTCTCCAAAATGAGCCTCTGCTTTTAGGATGTTTATCCAATGGTAGTCCCTAAGAGACTTTTCTGGAAATCATTCTGGAAGAGATTTCATTTGAGAGCTTAGCACTTTTACCTTTTGTGAGTCATTCAAATGGTGCCCAATTCTGCCCAAAGGAAATATAAACAGTTAGAGAAGTTTTCAAATGAGTTTCCACTAGAACAATCTCAATTGAGTCAAGAGTCACTAAGGGAGAAGGTAAGCAGGGTAGAGGATGATTTACCTCATAGTTTCACCTTTCTCCCATTCCCTGGGGCTTCCACCTTCATAGAATAATAAAATCATTCATGGCAATAGGAAAGGAGAGCCAAGGAATTGGGGCACTGACTATGGAACATTAATGACACACTTTAAGGTCAGTCTCAGCACCCATGGTGAGTCTAGGGAGCAGGCAGAGACAGAAATGCCAATTGATCAGAGAAATAACCAAAATCCCCAGTGACCCTAGATTCTGTATTCTCACAGGTGTCCTGTTACACTATACCTACAGCCAGGAAATTTGAACTCACAGACTAGCTATTCATTTGACGTCTCCAGGTCTTAGTTTCCCCATCAGCAAAATGGGTATAACAGTTCATATCTTATCTGCCCTTTACCCCCAGGATCAGATAATATATATGAAAATACCAAAGCACCAGATAAATAATAACTGCCAGTCTTACAACTTGCAATTTTTTGTTATGGCAACCCTGGAAAGTAGTCAATAGGAACAGCATTGCCCCCATCATGGACACAGGCACAGAGTGGTAAAGCAGCTTGCCTAAGCAGTAAATGTCTGGGATTCAAACCCACATCTCCAGATTCCAAGTCTAGACCTCTTTCCACCACTCAACACTGATACCAAGTGGAAGTAAGGATTTTTAAGGTACAATAAAGATCATGTGAGACAACACAAAACACCTGATAGATATGGTGGGGGAAGGGGAGGTGCGCCAAGGTTTGAAAAGCAGGCTTACATATACATTTATGGACACAGTCCACATGTGAATTTGTTTTTATTTTCTTTGATTATTTATTATAAGGCAAGGATTTTTTTAAACTGCATGAGGAGAGCAATTTGGAAGGAAAAAGAGGACTAATGATAGAGTGACCAAAGAAGTAGAGAAGAAAAAAAAAAAAGGAGAATATTTTTAAGAACAGAATAGAATAGAAAGAGGTTCAGAATAAATAGCAGGCAGAACAAACTTTAAATTGTTGCGTTTATTACATTCTTTTTAAAATGAAAGTTGAATAAAACAGACTTTCAGAGTTTCCGGTATAATCCTCTTTTTCCATTCTTCTGAGTATATGCAAAATGGGAAAGCTAATGTTTGATGGTTTTTGTGAAACACAGAACAACCAAAGTATAAGTGAAAAAATATCATCTCAGAGTCTTTCTTAATCTTATTCCCTGAAGCTGGAATAAAAAAAAAGGTGAGCAGATAAGTAAGTAGGCATACCCAGGAACAAATATAATACCTCCAAGAGGAGGCAAGTTGGTGACTAGAGTTTGGTTTTGAATAAAAGCATTGAGTAATTCCATTCCCTTCCCTTTCCCAGCTAGTCACTTGGCCTCTCTTGTACCTAGTTTCCTGATCAATAAATGTCTTATTCTGGTCTTCTGCTTCTTTTTCTCATGATTGTTCTCACAATTGGAAACTCTTCTGAAAGGCAAGAGAATGGGTCTAAGCACAAGACTTCCTAAATCTTCAATGTTAGTTGGAATCTAAAGTGTCCCTGTGTCTAAATGTTTCTTTCTACAAAATGGGAAGAGTTGGTAGAGTAATAATTCTACCAAGATTGAACCCTCTTCAGTTGGATTTAAAATATCATTACATAAACATTGTAAAATTATTAACCAATAAGGGAAGTCATTATGTTATAATAAGTTTATACAAGATAAATTTGTTATGAAAATAATAATAGAATAAGAGAGCATCTCCAAATGCAAATCTTGATGACTTGGAATTTCGGGATTTCATCAATCCCTCTGTCCCAGACCACTCAAAGCTTCCATCTCTATGGAGATGTCACCTCCTTCCTTGGTCTCCCTAACCAAAGTCATTCTTATAGTAGATGATCCTTCCCACTGCAGTGCTTACTATATCATCTGGTTCTAAGTCTGTAATCATGTACGGGTAAAAACATTTGTCCACATTCCTCTCCCCCTCAGTCCCACCTAATTTCCATTTCCTTACATTGTTTGTGCCTATTTGCCATTTCCAGGGTTCTATCAAAGAGTTAGTTAAAAAGATTTTAAAAGGAAATCACTAGACTCCCATGCCTGGAGGGCTTCACCCCCTCACCCCTACTTCCTGCCTTCCTTAGCTTCCTTCAAGACATAGCCCATTCCACTCTGTTTCCAACCTGCCCCAGTGCCTTCCTCTCCTTTACACTATGTGTGTGTGTGTGTGTGTGTTAGGGGGTTGCATGTTTCCCCTATTAGAATGTGCTGGAAAGCAAGCACCATGGTTTTGTCTTTCTTCGTCCCCCAACTGTTTAGCCCAGCACCAAGCACATAGGAAGCACTTACAAAATGTTTGATGTCTGACTGACTGATGGTTGAACAGGCCCAAAAATGATGTGGTTGGTCACTGAGTCTTCCATTAGCCAAAAATATTCATGGAGATTTGCCTTCCTATTTTCAATTTGCAATTCAGAATTCTCTCTAGTCCCACCCCAACTCATTCAGAAGGCAAGAAATATAATACATTATACACAGAATTATTGCCTTTGAATGATGAAAATTTCAGTGATTCTCAGTGGCATAAAGGACCTCAGAAGTCACCCAGCCCAATCTGGACCTGACCTGGAATCTCCTCTACACCATTCCCAGCACATGAAGACTTTCAGTGACAGAGAACTCACTGCCTCCTGTGGCAATCATTCAGCTTTTGGACAGCTCAAATTGTTAGGTTTCCAAGCTAGTATCTGCCTCTCTCCAACTATGACCGATTCCCACTTCTGCCTTCTGGGGACACACTGGACAAATCCAATTAATGTCCCTTCCCTAATGCCTTCAACAATTGAAGTCAGTTAAGACCTGCTCTATTGCCATCTCTATGGCACCTAGAACATTTCCTCACAACAGTGAGTAAAGAGTAAAGAGTGGAAATAGTCTCATCATTCACATCTTACAGATGACAAAACTGAGAAATAAAGTGATTTCTCCACAATCATACAACTAGTAAAAGGTTCAGTCTGGATTTGAATCCAGGTCTCCTGAATCCAAGTCCACTTTTCTTTCTACAGTTCTATACAAGGTGTAACAACAGTGCTGGCCAGTAAAAGTGGAATAAGACTGAGAGAAGGAAATCCCATTTCATGTTTCAGGTCTGTTTCCTAATTGACTTCAACAGAATTCCATACATGATTCCCCTCCCCTTCTCCCTTTCACCTCCCTCTCCACAGCTCACCTTGTCGATGAAGGAGGCAAACTTATTGTTGAGGGTCTTGATCTGCTCCCGCTCCTGAGTCCTCACCCTCTGGATCTCAGGGTCAATCTCCACATTGAGGGGGGTCAGCAGGCTTTGGTTGACAGTCACCTCTTGGATGCCTCCAGGGGGGCAGGAGGCCCCAAAGTTTGGCCTGCTGGAGCCCAGGCCTAAATAGCTTCCAGCCCCAACACCAAAGCCCCCAAAGGACCTCCCATGGGATGCACCCTGAGCCATACTGACAGAGATTCTTGTATTAGCACCCAGATTGTGGTGGCTGTGGCTACCAAAGCTGCCCCTTGGGCTGCAATAGGCAGCACCCCCAAGCCTGCTCCCACCTCTGGACATTGTCATGGAGCTGAAGCTGGTGTGGGTCTGAGTACCACCCATACCATGGCCACCAGAGGCTGAGGAGGAGCTGAAGCCCCCTTTGGTGCTGTAAGCCTGGCGAGACATGGAGGCCTTCATGAATACTGAGGAGAAAGATGAGGAGAGTCACAGTCAAGCTGAGAGGGCCCTGAATATCCCAGGAGTGCAAGGAGATGGTCCTTTTATCTGCTTCCAAGAGAGGTAGCTTATGGGCTCCCACAGACACTCTTGCCCCATTGCCCAAGGAGGAGAGAGGGAGGAACAGCTGTGAGTCTGAGGATCTTCCCACACACATCCCTCCTCTTCTGAGGAGGAACCAGGATAAATCCCTGTCTGGAGTGGGGAGGCCACCTTTTCTTCCACTATACCCTTTACACCTCTCCTCATTTGGGATATGATGCCACTAGGGTGCCACTGCACTCCCCCTCTACTCTCTGGTCACCCTCCCAAGAGGCTTGGATACCTATGCTCCAGACTAGACTTCTGTCAATGAAGCCTCTTCTATTCTGTGGGGTTTATTGGTCAACCTTGTTGTAACAGGAGTCCTGAGGCCCTGGGGCAGTTCAGGTGGTAAGTTAAGTTGGGTAATGGAGCTGGAGAAGATTGGATACCCAAGTCTGCTTCAGTCCCAGCCTCCCAGAAATCCCACAGCATCTCTCTTCATTCCAGTCAGAACCAGATTGTATAGGGACAATGGCTGACATGTTTGTTGTTTGTATGTAAGCTCCACGAGGGCAGGGATGGTTTCATATTTGTTTTTTATCCCAAGATTCTAGCATAGTGTCTAGCATTATGACAGGTGCTGAAGAAATGCTTGTGAGTTGAATGATTGGTTGTCTTGCAGAAGGATTGCATTTGTTCTTCTTGGCTCCAAACAGCAGAACCAGAAGCAATAAGTGTCTAATTCAGAACCTGTCACATAACAGGTCGCTAAATGTTTGTGCAATTGAACTGCACTAAATTAATTGGGTCAAAGTTGCAATGGCATCATACTCAACTCACACCCATGCCTTCTGTCTATGTAAATGCCTTTTAACACCCCTAATAGTGATAAAGTTCTTAAGAGTTATAAGTATCCTCTTCCTGTATAAGAATATAAACAGTTTAACTTTTTGGACTCTCTTATGCTTTCTCTTTCTTGCTTACCTTTTTATGTTCCTCTTGAGCAAAATTTTCTGTTCATCTCTACTCTTTTCTTCAGGAATGCTTGAAAGTCTCTATTTAATTAAAACCCCTTTTTTTCCATGAAGAATTATACTTGGTATTCCTGGTTAAGTGGTTCTTGTTACAATCCTGGCTACTTTGCTTCTATAATATCATATTCCAAGCCTTCTGGTCCTTTAAAGAGGAAGTTGCTAAATTCTGTGTTAACTTGACTAGATAATCACGAGGCTTCAAATATGGAAAACCTGGCAATACCAAGTATAATTCTTTATGAGGAAAGGGGGATTTTAATAAAATGGAGACTTTCAAGCATTCTTGAAGAAGTGATAGAGGACAAAGGAGTCAGGGTTACAATGAAAAAATCAACTACCATGGAGAATTAAATCTAATACTTCAGGGGGAGGGGGAATAACTATTTAATTAAGTAGTGGGTTTCAAGTATTCCTCATGAAAAGATGAGAGCTGAACAGAAAATTTTATTCTCAAATAAAAGACTCAAAATCACAAAAAGGTAAGCGGAGAAAAGAAAACAAAAGGGATTTGATAAAGTTAAAATGTTTATATTCCAACACAAGAAGATGACACTTGGGAGTCTAAAATTTTACCATTATTAGAGCATGTAAAAGGAGTATAAATAGAGGGCACAGAAGTAAATTGACTAGGATGGATACTATAAAAAAATCTGGAGGTAAAAAAGGATTGCACGGGAAAGAGAGGAAAGAGAGGTAGAATGGGGTAAATTATCTCACAAGAAGAGGCATGAAGAAGCTATTATAGTGCAATAGAAGGTGGAGCTGACAGGAAATGTTTGAACCTTACTCTCACTGGAATTGCCTCAGAGGGAAGAACATCCACACTCAATTGGGTATAGAAATATATCTTATCCTATAGGGAAGTAGGAGAGGAGAGGGAACAAAAAAGAAGGAGGACTAATAGAAGGGAGGGTGAATTGGGGGAGGTGGTGATCAGAAGCAAAAAAAATATATTTTTAAGGAGAGACAGGGTAAAAGGAGAGAGATAGAAAAGAATAAACAGAGGGAAACAGGATGTAGGAAAATACAATTAGTAATCGTAACTGTGCATGTGAATAGAATGAACTCAAACAAAAAATGGAAATGGATAGCAAAGTAAAATAAACAGCCAGAATCCTACTGCATGTTGTTTGCAAAAAATACTTTTGAAGCAAGGAGACACACAAAGTAAAGATAAGAGCCTTAATCACTAAAAGGTCAGGCAACTTGCAAGGGGCAAGCTTAGCAAAGAGGTGTGAAGTACTCAGAAGATATAATCTAGGACTCCCCTGTAAGCATGGCTGCAGAGTAGACGCAGCTTGCTTCCTCTCCTCAGACCCGACGACACAGACAACCGCAAAAGACCCTCCCAAAATATAAAACAATCATCCTCATAAGAACGGATAGACCCCACAACAAGGTGAAGCTCTGAAGGTAGGTGGGATTCTGGCACCTCCACAATATAAGGGAACAAAAAGCTGACCCACCCTCCCCTCCCCCACCAAACAGATGCAGTCAGAGTTAAAGTTAGCACTGGCCAGAATCAACAAGTGAGGGAGGGGCACTCCAGGACTGAACAACGGGCAGCCCCAATTCTGGGGACCTGAATAAGATCGCCAAAGTCCTTCTCCTGAGAGTACTAACACCCAAAACCCCGGCAGGCAGGCTAGGGGAGCACACATCTCAGGCGCCCAGAACTAGAGCTCTGTAATCACCGAGTGCATGAAGGGATCCCCTGATGTGAGCAAGGGACACCTACAGGTCTTGGGAGTTAGCTAAGACCACCAAGGACTTTCACCTGAGAGCACTAACTCCCAAAACACTGGCAGGCAGGGGAGGGGAGTCCTTGGGCCTCCCCAGGAAACCAGCACAGCTGCAGAGAACCTAGAATTAGCCTGAGACTAAAGCCTTGACCATTAGACCCTTATATTGAGGGCAAGTACTACTCATTCAGATTTCTGACTGGAAAGGGGAGGAGGAAGGAGGAAAAAAACAAACAAAACACAGAGATGGCAAACTGTACCCAAGAACCTCAACACTAAGAAAATCAAGAAGAAGGGGGTGACTTTGGATACATTTTATGGAGGGAAAACACACAAAAAAAAACAACAGAGGAAATAGCAGAAGAGGAAGCACAAACAAATGCTCCAAAACCTTCCAAAAGAAATGGAAATTGTCCACAGGCTCTTGAAGAATTTAAATTGGAAGTTATCAAAAAGATGGAAGCCTCCTGGCAGGAAAAATGGGAAATAATGCAAAAGGAACTCAGCAATCAGAAGCACAAAAAAACACAACTACAGAAACAGCTTAAGGCCTCAAATAGCAGGATAGAACAAACTGAAAAGGAGAACCAGGCTTTAAAGGTTAGAACCAGGCAACTGGAAGACAATGATCTTGCAAAAGAGCAAGAATTAATGAAGCAAAGTCAAAAGACTAAGAAATTAGAAGAGAACATAAACTCTCTCACTGACAAGGTGACAGACCTGGAAAATAGAGGAAGGAGAGACAATCTGAGAATAATTGGCCTACCAGAAAAGTCAGAAATAAATAGTAATCTCGACATCATAATACAAGATATCATCAAAGAAAACTGCCCAGAGATTCTAGAACAAGGGGGCAATACAGGCATTGAAAGAGGTCACAGAACACCCTCTACACTAAATCCCCAAAAGACAACTCCCAGGAATGTAATTGCCAAATTCCAAAGCTTTCAAGCAAAAGAAAAAATCTTACAAGAAGCCAGAAAAAGACAATTTAGATATAAAGGAATGCCAATCAGGGTCACACAAAACCTTGCAATTTCCATTCTGAATGACCATAAGGCATGGAACATGATTTTCAGAAAGGCAAGAGAGCTGGGTCTTCAACCAAGGATCAGCTATCCATCAAAACTGACTATATATTTCCAGGGGAAAGTATGGGCATTCAACAAAATAGAAGATTTCCAAGTTTTTATAAAGAAAAGACCAGAGCTCTGTGGAAAATTCGACATTCAAACACAAAGAGCAAGGAATACTTGAAAAGGTAAATATGAAGGAAAGGGAAAAGGAGAAAAATATTATCTTTTTCTTTTATTCAAACTCTCTTCTATAAGGACTACATATATATCAAATTATATATATTAATATGTGGGGAAAATGTAATGTGTAACTCTCAAAAATTGTATGCATCATTAGAGTAGTTAGAAGAATCACACATAGGGAATGATTGGGGAATTAAGATAATATGGAGAAAAGGGGGGTGAAAGAAAGAAAAAGGGAGGGGGTAGATCATTGATGGTACTAAGATATACTTCAAGAAATAGAAAAAAACTAAATAGAATAATCTTTCTCACACAAAGATACACATGGGAAGGGGAGGGGAAGGAATTTCCTATAGGGAGGAGAGGAAGGAAGTGCTAACTGGTATTACTTAAACCTTACTCTCAGTGAAATCAACTCTGAGAGCTTAGAACATCTAGATCCATTGGGATCTTGAACTTTATCTTATCCAACAGGGTAAGAGAGAAGGGGAAATTAAGGAGGGGAGGGGGAGGGAGTATAAAAAGGGAGGGAAGGAGAGGGGGGACGGGAAAGGAACAAAAAGGGAGGGGCTAGAAAGGGAAGCATATCAAGGGAGGAGACTAGGGGGACTAATCTAAAGTAAATCACTGGTTTAAAAGGTTATAGCTAAAGAAGGAAGGTCAGAATTAGGGGAGGATATCAAAATGCCAGGGAATCCACAAGTGACAATCATAACTTTGAACATGAATGGGATGAACTCACGCATAAAATGTAGACAAATAGCAGAATGGATTAGAATCCAAAACCCTACCATATGTTGTCTTCAAGAAACACATATGAGGCGGGTTGATACTTACAAGGTTAGAATTAAAGGATGGAATAAGACCTTCTGGGCCTCAACTGATAGAAAGAAGGCAGGAGTTGCAATCATGATATCTGACAAAGCCAAAGCAAAAAATAGACCAGATCAAAAGGGATAGGGAAGGTAAATATATTCTGTTAAAAGGGAGTATAGACAATGAGGAAATATCACTAATCAACATGTATGCACCAAATAGTATAGCATCCAAATTTCTAATGGAAAAACTAGAAGAATTGAAGGAGGAAATAGACAGTAAAACCATGTTAGTGGGACACTTGAATCAACCACTATCAAATTTAAATAAATCAAATAAAAATAAATAAGAAAGAGGTAAAAGATGTGAATGAAATCTTAGAAAAATTAGAGTTAATAGACATATCAAGAAAAATAAATAGGGGCAAAAAGGAATGCACCTTCTTCTCAGCACCACATGGCACATTCACAAAGATAGATCATACACTAGGTCACAGAAACATGGCATACAAATGCAGAGAAGAAGAAATAATAAATGCAACCTTTTCAGATCATATGGCAATAAAAATAATGATCAGTAAGGGTACATGGAGACCCAAATCAAAAATTAATTGGAAATTAAATAATATAATACTCCAAAATCAGTTAGAGAAGAAATCATAGAAACAATTAATAATTTCATTGAGGAAAATGACAATGGTGAGACATCCTTTCAAACTTTATGGGATGCAGCCAAAGCAGTACTCAGAGGAAAATTCATATCCTTGAATGCATATGTTAACAAATTAGGGAGGGCAGAGATCAATGAATTGGAAATGCAAATCAAAAAACTTGAAAGCAAACAAATTAGAAACCCCCAGAAGAAAACCAACCTAGAGATCCTAAAAATTTAGGGAGAAATTAATAAAATCAAAAGTGAAAGAACTATTAAACTAATAAACAAGACTAGAAGCTGGTACTTTGAAAAAACAGACAAAATACTGGTCAATCTAATTAAAAAGAGGAAAGAAGAAAGGCAAATTAACAACATCAAAGATGAAAAGGGGAGCCTCACCTCCAATGAAGAGGAAATTAAGGCAATCATTAAAAACTACTTTGCCCAACTATATGGCAATAAATATACCAACCTAGGTGATATGGATGAATATTTACAAAAATATAAATTGCCTAGACTAACAGAAGAAGAAATAGAATTCTTAAATAATCCCATATAAGAAAAAGAAATCCAATAGGCCATCAAAGAACTCCCTAAGAAAAAATCCCCAGGGCCTGATGGATTCACAAGTGAATTCTATCAAACTTTCACAGAACAGCTAATCCCAATACTATACAAACTATTTGACAGAATAAGCAAAGAGGGAGTTCTACCAAATTCCTTTTATGACACAAACATGGTACTGATTCCAAAGCCAGGCAGGTCAAAAACAGAGAAAGAAAACTATAGACCAATCTCCCTAATGAATATAGATGCAAAAATCTTAAATAGGATACTAGCAAAAAGACTCAATGATCAAGTAGGATTTATACCAGGAATGCAGGGCTGGTTCAATATTAGGAAAACCATCCACATAATTGACCATATCAACAAACAAACAGACAAAAATCACATAATTATCTCAATAGATGCAGAAAAAGCCTTTGATAAAATACAACACCCATTCCTATTAAAAACACTAGAAAGCATAGGAATAGAAGGGTCATTCCTAAAAATAATAAACAGTATATATCTAAAACCAACAGCTAATATCATCTGCAATGGGGATAAACTAGATGCATTCCCAATAAGATCAGGAGTGAAACAAGGATGCCCATTATCACCTCTACTATTTGACATTGTACTAGAAACACTAGCAGTAGCAATTAGAGAAGATAAAGAAATTGAAGGTATCAGAATACGCAAGGAGGAGACCAAGTTATCACTCTTTGCGGATGACATGATGGTCTACTTAAAGAATCCTAGAGATTCAACCAAAAAGCTAATTGAAATAATCAACAACTTTAGCAAAGTTGCAGGATACAAAATAAACCCACATAAATCATCAGCTTTTCTATATATCTCCAACACAGCTCAGCAGCAAGAACTAGAAAGAGAAATCCCATTCAAAATCACCTTAGACAAAATAAAATACCTAGGAATCTATCTCCCAAGACAAACACAGGAACTATATGAACACAACTACAAAACACTCGCCACACAACTAAAACTAGACTTGAACAATTGGAAAAACATTAACTGCTCATGGATAGGACGAGCCAATATAATAAAAATGACCATCCTACCCAAACTTATTTATCTATTTAGTGCCATACCCATTGAACTACCAAAATACTTCTTCACTGATTTAGAAAAAACCATAACAAAGTTCATTTGGAAGAACAAAAGATCAAGGATATCCAGGGAAATAATGAAAAAAAACACATATGATGGGGGCCTTGCAGTCCCAGACCTCAAACTATATTACAAAGCAGCAGTCATCAAAACAATTTGGTACTGGCTAAGAAACAGAAAGGAAGATCAGTGGAATAGACTGGGGGAAAACGACCTCAGCAAGACAGTATACGATAAACCCAAAGATCCCAGCTTTTGGGACAAAAATCCACTATTCGATAAAAACTGCTGGGAAAATTGGAAGACAGTGTGGGAGAGACTAGGAATAGATCAACACCTCACACCCTACACCAAGATAAATTCAAAATGGGTGAGTGACTTAAACATAAAGAAGGAAACCATAAGTAAATTGGGTAAACACAGAATAGTATACATGTCAGACCTTTGGGAGGGGAAAGGCTTTAAAACCAAGCAAGATATAGAAAGAATCACAAAATGTAAAATAAATAATTTTGACTACATCAAACTAAAAAGCTTTTGTACAAACAAAACCAATATAACTAAAATCAGAAGGGAAACAACAAATTGGGAAAAAATCTTCATAGAAACCTCTGACAAAGGTTTAATTACTCATATTTATAATGAGCTAAATCAATTGTACAAAAAATCAAGCCATTCTCCAATTGATAAATGGGCAAGGGAAATGGATAGGCAGTTCTCAGATAAAGAAATCAAAACTATTAACAAGCACATGAAGAAGTGTTCTACATCTCTTATAATCAGAGAGATGCAAATCAAAACAACTCTGAGGTATCACCTCACACCTAGCAGATTGGCTAACATAACAGCAAAGGAAAGTAATGAATGCTGGAGGGGATGTGGCAAAGTAGGGACATTAATTCATTGCTGGTGGAGTTGTGAACTGATCCAACCATTCTGGAGGGCAATTTGGAACTATGCCCAAAGGGCGACAAAAGAATATCTACCCTTTGACCCAGCCATAGCACTGCTGGGTCTGTACCCCAAAGAGATAATGGACACAAAGACTTGTACAAAAATATTCATAGCTGCACTCTTTGTGGTGGCCCAAAACTGGAAAACGAGGGGATGCCCATCAATTGGGGAATGGCTGAACAAACTGTGGTATATGTTGGTGATGGAGTACTATTGTGCTCAAAGGAATAATAAAGTGGAGAAGTTCCATGGAGACTGGAACAACCTCCAGGAAGTGATGCAGAGCGAGAGGAGCAGAACCAGGAGAACATTGTACACAGAGACTAATACACTGTGGTATAATCGAACGTAATGGACTTCTCCATTAGGGGCGGTGTAATGTCCCTGAACAACTTTCAGGGATCCAGGAGAAAAAAAACACCATTCATAAGCAAAGGATAAACTATGGGAGTGGAAACACCGAGAAAAAGCAACTGCCTGAATACAGAGGTTGAGGGGACATGACAGAGGATAGACTTTAAATGAACACTCTAATGCAAATACTATCAACAAAGCAATGGGTTCAAATCAAGAAAACATCTAATGCCCAGTGGACTTACGCGTCGGCTATGGGGGGTGGGGGGGAGGAAAAGAAAATGATCTATGTCTTTAACGAATAATGCTTGGAAATGATCAAATAAAATATATTTAAAAAAAAAAACACTAGAAAGCATAGGAATAGAAGGGTCATTCCTAAAAATAATAAACAGTATATATCTAAAACCATCAACTAACATCATATGCAATTGGGATAAACTAGATGCATTCCCAATAAGATCAGGAGTGAAACAAGGATGCCCATTATCACCTCTATTATTTAACATTGTACTAGAAACACTAGCAGTAGCAATTAGAGAAGAAAAAGAAATTGAAGGCATCAAAATAGGCAAGAAGGAGACCAAGATATCACTTTTTGTGGATGATATGATGGTCTACTTAAGGAACCCTAGAGAATCAACCAAAAAGCTAGTCAAAATAATCAACAACTTTAGCAAAGTTGCAGGTTACAAAATAAACCCACATAAGTCATCATCATTTCTATATATTTCCAACACAGCTCAATGGCAAGAATTAGAAAGAGAAATCCCATTCAAAACCACCTTAGACAAAATAAAATACTTAGGAATCTATCTCCTGAGACAAACACAGGAACTATATGAACACAACTACAAAACACGTTCCACACAATTAAAACTAGACCTAAACAATTGGAAAAACATCAACTGCTCATGGGTAGGACGAGCCAATATAATAAAAATGACCATCCTACCCAAGCTTATTTATCTATTTAGCGCTACACCCATTGAACTTCCAAAAAAAATTTTTACTGACAGAAAAAAACCATAACAAAGTTCATTTGGAAGAACAAAGGGTCAAGGTTATCCAGGGAAATAATGAAAAAAATACAAAGGAAGGTGGCCTTGAAGTCCCAGATCTCAAACTCTATTATAAAGCAGTGGTCATCAAAACAATTTGGTACTGGCTAAGAGACAGAAAGGAGGATCAGTGGAATAGACTTGGGATAAGTGACCCCAGTAAGACAATATATGACAAACCCAAAGAGCCCAGCTTCTGTGACAAAACTGCTGGGAAAAGTGGAAGACAGTGTGGGAGAGATTAGGTTTGGATCAACACCTCATACCCTACACCAAGATAAACTCAGAATGGGTGAATGACTTGAACATAAAGAAGGGAACTATAAATAAATTAGGTGATCACAGAATAATATACATGTCAGACCCATGGGAAGGGAAAGACTTTAAAACCAAGCAAGACATAGAAAGAGTCACAAAATGTAAAATAAACAATTTTGATTATATCAAATTAGAAAGTTTTTGTACAAACAAAACCAATGCAACCAAATTGAGAAGGGAAGCAACAAATTGAGAAACAATTTTCATAACAAAATCCTCTGACAAAGGTCTAATTACTCAAATTTATAAAGAGCTAAATCAATTGTACAAAAAATCAAGCCATTCTCCAATTGATAAATGGGCAAGAGACATGAACAGGCAATTTTCAGCCAAAGAAATCAATACCATTAATAAGCACCTGAAAAAGTGCTCTAAATCTCTTATAATCAGAGAGATGCAAATCAAAACAACACTGAAGTATTACCTCACACCTAGCAGATTGGCTAATATGACAGCAAAGGAAAGTAATGAATGATGGAGGGGATGTGGCAAAGTGGGGACACTAATTCATTGCTGGTGGGGTTGTGAATTGATCCAACCATTCTGCAGGGAAATTTGGAACTATGCCCAAAGGGTGATAAAAGACTGTCTGCCCTTTGATCCAGCCATAGCACTTCTGGGCTTGTACCCCAAAGAGATAATAAGGAAAAAGGCTTGTACAAGAATATTCATAGCTGCACTCTTTGTGGTAGCCAAAAATTTGGAAAATGAGGGGATGCCCTTCAATTGGGGAATGGCTGAACAAATTGTGGTATATGTTGGTGATGGAATACTATTGTGCTCAAAGGAATAATAAAGTGGAGGAATTCCATGGAGACTGGAACAACCTCCAGGAAGTGATGCAGAGTGAAAGGAACAGAACCAGGAAAATATTGTACACAGAGACTGACACACTGTGGTACAAGAGAACGTAATGGACTTCTCCATTAGTGTCAATACAACATCCCTAAACATTCTGCAGGGATCCAGGAGAGAAAAAAACACTATCCACAAGCAAAGGACAAACGGTGGAAGTAAAAACACCAAAGATAAGCAACTGCTTTACTATAGGGGTGGAAGGGACAGGAATGAGGAGAGACTCTAAATGAATACCCTAATACAAATACCAACAACATGGAAATGGGTTTGAAGCAAGGACACATGTGATACCCAGTGGAATCATGCGTTGGCTAGCGGAGGGGTGGGGGGAGAGGGGAGGAATATTGTTTGAAAATAATCAAATAAAATAATGTTTAAATTGGAAAAAAATAACAACATTGGTTTTTTTCCTAAAAAAAAAAAAGAAGATATAATCTACCCAGAGAAGGTGAGAACTAAAAACTAAGAATGGGCAGTCCTAGGGAAAAACATCTACCATGATTAGTAGACATGAAAATTTAGGGGAGGTGACACAAGAGAAAATTTTCTTTAAAAGGAAGGAGCTGGAGGGCTCTGGACTTAATTCAGCCTTGGAAGCTGAATTGGAGGTCACGAATCCGAGCTGGTTTCGGAACTCAGTTCAGGAGTTGAGGATTTCAGTGAAGGACTGGAGTTTTGCTTGGGCCAAAATCTTGTGGTGAGTGATTAAAGACTGACTTAGTTTCTCTCTTAAAGAGAAAAGACCTAGGCCATTGGCCTAGGCCCTAGCTTTTTTCTATTATTTCCTCTTACTCTGTCTCTCTCCCTTCCCTTAATAAAATCTCCATAAAACCCAGCTGACTTGGGTATTTCATATTTGGGAATTTTTCCCATGGCGACCACTTATTTTTTATTAAAATCAAGACACTAAAAATTATCTTTACAGTTCTGGCAATTCACAGTCTTGAAAACCATATTTTTGCAATCACAGATCAAGGACAATTCTGAGGGACTTATGAGAAAGAATGCTATCCATATTCAAAGGAAGAACTGTGGGAGTAGAAACGCAGAAGAAAAACAACTGCTTGATCACAGGGGTTGATGGGGATATGATTGCATATATAGACTCTAAATGATCACCCTAGTGCAAATATCAATGGTGTGGAAATGGATCTTGATCAATGACACATGTAAAACCCTAGAAGAATCATGCATCATCTATGTGAGGGGGTTTGCGGGAGGGCAGGGAAAAAACATGAATCTTGTAACCATAGAAAAAATATTCTGAATTAATTAATTAATTAAAATTTTCCCCCCAGAAAAGTGCTTCTACATATAAATGAAAAAAAATAAAAAATAATAATGCTAGAGAGAAGAGGAATAAATGGTAGTTTCCAAAAAAATGATAACTAGCAGACAGGACTGAATTGTCTTCTGAATTTCTGTTTGTCTTCCCTATCACCATAGCAACTTTCCATGGCAGGTTCTATACGTTTCAGCAAGTATGGCCAAATGGCTATAAAAATCATGAGTGCTTTCGGACCCAGGAATATCACTCATAAATCTATAGCTCAAAAAGATTGTGTGGGGGGAAGGAAAAAGAACTATATGTCCAAAAATATTTATAGCAGCACTTTTTGTGGTAGCAAAAAATTAGAAATTGAGAGAATGTGCATCAATTGGGTAATAACTGAACAAGTTGTGAGAGATGATTCTAACGGAATATCATTGTACTCTAAGAAATTATATTATATTGTACAATATTGTACTATTAGTGAAATATGTGAGTTACTTGACCCTTATAGATTGTAGTTGATCAAGTGCTATTCTCTGTTAGTATCAGGCTGTTGGCCAATCTAGTAGGCCTCAGTTCTGATTCAGTGTCACAAAGCAATCTGACTGCTATCTTTCTTCAAACAAAAAGGGTTTATTTGGGTGTTTTCACACAGGGGAAGGAAGGAGGGCCAAGGGAGGTTTCCCTAATCTCTAATTATCTAGATCTCCTCCCCCAAGCTAAGAGATGCTCATGGATCTGCCTTCTGTTTCTTCAAAGCTGCTTAAACTCTACACTCTGAACCCCAAAAATCCTATCTAGTTTTTCTGACTATTGGCCCCCAAAATATTATTAGTACACAAAAAAATAGTTCAGGTTGCTTTGATAGGGTGAAGATGAATGGCAAAGTCACCCTCAGGGGTCCAGCCAAGTGACTGCAGGCTTCAGTTGATGACAAATAGATCTTTCTGGCTCAGGTTGGCTCTTATCAGTAAATAAGATAACAAATAGGAAACAGGAACTCAGGAACACAGTCAGTAGAAACAGTTATAACTCCAGTAGATAAATCTCTTTTCAGAGACCTAATAGAAGATGGGAGCACTCTCAGTTGCAGGGCAAATGACTTCCAACTGAAAGTCCGTTATTCACCCTGGCAGGAAGTGAAGTCTCCAAGCTCCCCAAGAGACAGGAACCAATGGCCCGCTTCAGCACTCCATTTCTCTTTTTTAGTATCTTCCTTACACTCCTTGGAACTTAATCCCCTAGTGTTCCGTGCTTGAGCCAAAAGCCTTTGCCTTTTGAAAATCTTTTCTCTTGCTTTTTCTCATTCCTATATAAGAAACAGGATGCTCTCAGAAAAACCTAGAAAAACTGATATGAATTGATCAATGCAAAGTAAAATGAGCAGAACCAGGAGAATGTTTTTCAAAGTAAAAGCAATATAGTGTAATGCCATAACTATTCTCAGCAATACAATGATCCAAGACAATTGTGAAGGATTTATGATGAAAATGCTTTGACTTCCAGAAAAAAAAGAATGAATGGAGTCTACACGCAGATTGAAACATACTTTTTAAGACTATATTTTTTGTCCCTATTTTCTTTCAAGGGATGCCACCCTGCATTCAAAGAGGAGGGAGTATATTCCAGACATGAAGGGTGCAATCAGGATAAAGGAAAAGAGATGGAAAAAGTGAAATGTTTCATGTATAAGGAACAAAGAGAAGATAATTTTTATTAAACTGTAGAGAATATGAAGGAAAGTAATGTATGATAACTTTGGGAAGAGTAGGTTTCAAAAGGTATCAAACATTAAAGATATTTATTTATACTATAGAGCAGTGATGATGAGCCTTTTCAAGACTCAGTACCCAAACTTCCACATTCACTTGGCATATGAGCCTCCCCTTTACCTCAAATAATGGAAGGAGGAAGCACTTCCATTGGGCTTCTGGGCAGAGGGGCAGTTGATGTAAAAAATGTACTCAGGCATGGTGTAGAGGGGGAAGGAAGCATCCCCTTCTGACACTCATGCCACAGGTCTACCAACATGGCTGTAGAGGGAGAGACTGGAATTTATTTGGTAAGAGTGTGATATGTTCAGACCTCAGCTTTAGAGAAATCATTTTAATAATTATTAAGAGGATGGACTGGAGTGGGGAGAGACTTGAGGAAGAGAGACCAATTAAAAAGCTATTATATTTGTCCAGCTAAATGGCTTGAATTAGGATGTTGGCTGTGTAGGGGATGGAGGAGAGATTTTGTAGACATAGAAACAAGATTTGTTAACTGATTAGATTGTGGAGTGGATGAAAGCAGGGAATGATGGATAATATCAAGGTTATAAGCACAGGTGATTAGAAGGATAGTGACATACTGGAGCCGTGATGGCAAACCTATAACATGTGTATCGGCACTAACACATGTAGCCATTTTCCATGACACATGGCCGCATGTGGGCTCAGCATGCCTCGAGAGGCCCAGGAGCCACCCGGGTAACTGTGCACCCACAGCTGTGGCCATGACCATGCCCCAGTATGGCACAGTGTGGGGTGGGCTGCTCCACATGCTGGCCGTGGGGGTGGGGCTCACCAGGCGGCTGGGGCGTGTGGGGATTCTGCAGGGGTGGGGAAGGGGAGTGAGTTCTTGTGGAAGGAACACCCACAGGCAGGCAGGCTGGCAGGGCTCTGGCCCATGTGCAATGGAGGAGTGCCTGGAACTGATTACCAGACACTTTTAGCACTCTGAAAAATATAGCAATGGCTTTACTCACAATTTTTTCCTTTATGTCCTTTGGTGAGACCTTATTCTCAGCATTAAATAATATCAAAACCAACAAAAGAAACAGATTGACAGATGAAGTTAGTAGCATTTGATTGGGCTTGAAGTGTACAAAATACCAACCTTCAATTGAAGATTTAGTCAATGAAATTCAGCAACAAAAAAATCACTAATAGGCAGGTTAGTTAAAGAATTCACCCCTCCTCCTCACTTATCTTAGTTCATGGTACCCCACACAAGTTAAATAATATTAAGACCAACAAAAGAAACTGACTGACAGATGAACAAAGAAGCCAGTAACCTGGTTTGGAAAGGCTATTCAAGCCCAGTGCAGTCAGAGCCAGACTCTGAGATCACACATACACAGAGAACCCAATGTTATAAATTACAGGTATTTAATATAATAAGGATAAGTTGGAAGGGATTTGGATATACCTTACTCTATTAATAAATATCTATGCCTCCCCAGATCACAAATCTCTCCACAGAGATTGTTTCTGAGTGGTTCCCTACTCTATTCCCTATACTCATTATATAAGGCCAAAATTGCTATATTTAGCTAGGCTAACGCTAAACCCCCCTTGGATAATATCAATAAAAGGATCTATGTGCAAGTCTGACAGGGCCCAACAATGGTCTCACAATCAGCTGTTAGTTATCACAGTACAGGAACTCAGTAGATGTCAAAAGACCAACAGGTACCGGATAATCCAAACAGCAGTAAGATGTGATGAACAAGTTGTCAAATGCCACAGGGAAAAGCGAATTCTCCTCAGGTCCACCCAGAGGAAAAAGCCAGCGCCCCAGGCTTAACTGTCTCTCTCCAACAGCTGCTACTCTCTCAGAATTCCAGACCTCTGCCCTTTGCTGTCAGTCTGCAAACTCACACACATTTAACTTTACTCATATCACTAGAGAGGATTTGCTGCTAACTATTGGATGGGTAAGAGATGATAAACACTTCTTTAAACCTTGGAATTAGTCTCTCAAACTTGGGACACAGGACAAATACCAAAAACCATAGCTGGGACAAATTGGCAGAATTATTGTCCCTCCGCAAAAGGGAAAGGCTACTAACTGGAGGGGAAGAGAAGAGAAGAAGCAAATACCAGCCCACCACTTTCTATTTTAATCCTTCTAGCTATTGAAAACTCCACATACACTCAACTCCCTCCATCTTCAATGCTCAAAGCCCTGGTCATCGCTACACTACCTATGTCTCTATTACCAGGGAGTTACTTGGATTGACCTATGTATATACAGACACAAGAGATAATGAGAGAAATGGCTGCTTTTATTGAGATATATCATAGGCAACATAAAGGAGCAAGGAAAAGAACAATTAGAGGAAGGGTGGGTCTAGGAGACATTCACATTTGTTTTGGTTGGGGTAGGAAGAGAATAGGGCAAGATGGCTCCCCCACCCCTTACTCCTGAAGCTTGATGATCAGACATGAGCTCCGCCTGTATGTGCAGCAAAGGTAAGCTGACTTAGCATACATGAGGAAGGAAGATTGAGGCAAACTTGTCCTAGCTGATGGCTTCAATGCCTCTTCCCACTTTCAGTAGCTATGCTTAAACTCTAGAAAGCCAATATAATATGCAATTATATGCAAATAACACAATGTGAAATCATAGGTAAATGGGAATTTTCCTGGTTATTTTGGGCTCCTGAATGGTGAACTCTGTAAAGGTCTGAGTATAAGGGAAGGAAGGAAGGTTCAGGGTGGGCTGGGAGGTGAGAAAGAAAAGCTTGCAAGGAATCAGAATAACCAGCACCAGCTTGACATGTTACAGGATAGTTAATATCTCTGGCTAGACATGGTACTTGTGGAACTTATATTCTTCAGGATGGAGGTTCCCCCAATGCTAGGCTCTGCCTTGACATAGTTTGACAAAGCGTAGCTCCCTTTTACTCTTTCATCACTCCTGTCCAAGGAGACCCCGTCCCCAGAACTGCCACTGCCAACACCTCTGCTACTGCCACCATGCATATTTGTAGAGCAGCCTGTCACAGCTGCAAAGAAAAGAAGAGTTAAGATGCATGAACCACAGAGGTTACCAAAGACCTCATACTAGCCAAAAAGGGGCGGATGATCCCTCAGAAATCAACAGAAGAATTCAAAAGGAATCAGGAGTGAACTAAATACAAAATCTGCAGAGCTTCATAAGGAAATTTCCTCTGCATAGCATTATGGTTCCATTTGGTCATATTTTAGACCAAATGGGAATAAACTGGAATAAATCCAGAGGATGGCATCCATCACAGTAAGAGGTCTCAAGACCATGTCTTACGAGGAGTGATTGAATGAACAGGAAGGGTTTAACTTGGAGAAAAGAAAACTTATCAAAGAAACAAGTGCCTTCAAGCATTTAAATGGTTGTTCCAAGAGAGGGGAATTGTATTGTCACACTCCAAAGGCCCAGTAGGAGGAGGTTACAAGAGGCCAGATTGATGTTCAGTGCAAGGAAAGACCTGAGAGCTGTCCACAAAGGAAATGGTATTTTCAGGAAGTAGGGAACTTCTCATCACCATGGGTCTTCAAGCACAAGCTGGTGGAATACTATGCAATGTGCTTCTGAAAGGGTTTGGACTAGATGAAATCTGTGGTGCCCTCCAACCCTGAAGACGCCACAGGTCTGCAAGGGACTCTGAATGAGGTGGGGAACATCTGAGGGTGGGGTCCAGAGGTGAAGGGAAGTCTTGAAAAAGGGGGCATATTCCATAGTCAGGGAAAGAACTAAGCAACGGGGTAAAATCCAGATCCATGTCATGATTGTGCCTGATGAACTGGTTTATCTCCCTCCAAGAAGGGCAGGAGTGGGATTAAGGACAGAAGATGTCATAGAGGATACTTACAAATGCTAACAGCACTTGAACACTCTCCAGACATTCTGTAGAAGAAAGAATTAAAGAAAGTCAGCAGGTCAAAGACCTTCCAGTTCAAAGGTCCAGAAAAACATTCCTCTCCTTCCCCCATTCTCTGGAGGCTCTCTGCCCAGTGGCCAAACATTTCCATTTTCCAGAACAATGGAATAACAATGGTATTCAGTAGAGAATCAGCCATATTGACTGCCTATAAGTTAACATCATAAAAAATTGAAGAAAATCCAAGATTTACTTTCCTTTGACTTTGGATTGTGCCTTTGTCTTCTTTCTTGTAAGAAGAAAAAAATAGTGTTCTGTTGAGAGATATGATGTTTTGGGAAT
Source organism: Monodelphis domestica (assembly GCF_027887165.1). Lineage (NCBI taxonomy): Eukaryota > Metazoa > Chordata > Mammalia > Didelphimorphia > Didelphidae > Monodelphis > Monodelphis domestica. The sequence goes on along the minus strand of NC_077231.1, from coordinate 32,285,231 downwards.
TAACAAGTCTTCTCACCAAATAATGAAGTCATTTTGTAGGGATCCCAATTCAGGAGGATTTATGAAGCTGTTCAGTTTCTCTATTCCCTGGTTTTTCTTTAAGTGACTCTTAGATTGGGGTTGAAGTATTCATCTCTCAATATGATTCAATGAAAAGAATGATTCTGAAGTGAAAGGTCTTGGGTTCAAAACCTGCCTCTAACATTTTCTACCTATGTGACTTTGGGCAAGTCACTAGTCACTTAACTAGACCTCAGATTTTTCTCCTAGGAGGCACTGGCATCAGGAAGACTTGAGTTCAAAGTCAGCCTCAGAAGTTGACTAGCTAAATAGAGTTTACATTTTTAGTCTAGAAACAAGAGAAATCCTCTAGAATTTATTAAGTGGGGGACAGAAGTGTTAATGGAAACCCTGGGAACAAGGTATGGGCTTGATGGTAGGACAATCGGGTAAATTCAAAATTGCTTAAATAAGTAGGTCCAACAGTTATAGGAAAACTGTCTTTTTTTAATTTAAAAAATCATTGTATTTTAGCATACATTTTTATTACTACTTATTTTATACATATTATAGTATTGAACACAACGATAATATAATGCATAGGATTTCTTACAAATATGTAATAAATTATAATAAATATGTTTATTCAAGATAAAAAAAGAAGTTGACTAGCTATATGGGCACTGGAAAGCCACTTAACCTCTACCTCAGATACCTCATCTTCAAAATGGAGATGAAAAGAGTATTTCTTTTGGGGGGAGGATCAGTAAGACAATTGACACTTAGTAGGCACCATACAAATAAATGTTCTTTCTCTTCCCTTCCTCTGTAAAATAAGGGGTCTGGATCTCTGAGGTATCAACCAGTTTTTTATATAGAACTAAGAATAAGGACAAAGTGAATAAAGAGCAGTCAGGACAAGCCTTCTTGCTTGCTTTTTAGCACAGTCCCTGGAACATAGTAGATACTTAACAAATGTTCATTGACTGACTAGCTGATTTCCTATCTAGGTCACACTTTCCACAGAAATAGGGAATGAGGTTATATTGGTTGCAAACACTTTTGCTGGCTGGTAACTCTAAGTGTTGGAAGTGGATTTCCAAGGGTCCTTTCCTCAAGCTGAATTATACAACCAGTCAGAATTTATAGTCACCCAATCAGCTGATAAACCCAACTGAGGAATTAAATAAACAGAAGAAAGGAAAATGTCAGCAGAGCTACAATTAATATTAATGAATACCTACTGAATTCTTTAATAACTCAAGGAGTTTTGATGCCATCCTTTGGTATATATACTACCAGTGTAAATGCAGGCCACAACCTCTCCATGCCTTACCAGACAATTAAATTGGGTGCTGTGGCCAAAAGTACTTTCCTTGATGACCCATCTTCTGAAGGTGAAGCCTCTCCAAATTTAGTTCAGTTGGTTTTCCAATGACCAACATATCCATTCTATCACTTGGCCCATTCTCAAAACTCCCTAGATTGGTATTAACAAGATCTCAGCATCTGGGAACCCAGGGATCTCAAAATAAGGCACTGAAGGAGGAATTCAATTGCAAAGACAGTTGATCTTACAATCATCAATCAACAGTTATTAAGCACCAATATTTAGATGCCATTTAGGTACAATGGATAAAGTTCTGGGCCTGAAATTGGGAAGGCTTGAGTTCAAATATGGCCTCAGACACTTACTAGCTCTATGATCCTGAACAAGTCATTTAACACTATTTGCCTCAATTTCCTCATCTGTAAAACCATCTGGAGAAGGAAATGGCAAACAATTTCAGTATCATTATCAAGAAAAATCCAGGGGGCAACTGAGTGAGTGACTCAGTGGATTGAGAGCCAGGTCTAGACACAGGAGGTCCTAGGTTCAAATCTGACCTCAGACACTTCCCAGCTGTGTGACCCTGGGAAAGTCACTTGACCCCCATTGCCTAGCCCTTACCATTCTTCTGCCTTGGAACCAATACACAGTATTGATTCCAAGATGGAAGGTGAGGGGAAAGAAAGAAAGAAAGAAAGAAAGAAAGAAAGAAAGAAAGAAAGAAAGAAAGAAAGAAAGAAAGAAAGAAAGAAAGAAAGAAAGAAAGAAAGAAAGAAAGAAAGAAAGAAAGAAAGAAAGAAAGAAAGAAAGAAAGAAAGAAAGAAAGAAAGAAAGAAAGAAAGAAAGAAAGAAAGAAAGAAAGAAAGAAAGAAAGAAAGAAAGAAAGAAAGAAAGAAGGAAGGAAGGAAGGAAGGAAGGAAGGAAGGAAGGAAGGAAGGAAGGAAGGAAGGAAGGAAGGAAGGAAGGAAGGAAGGAAGGAAGGAAGGAAGGAAGGAAGGAAGGAAGGAAGGAAGGAAGGAAAGAAAGAAGGAAAGAAAGAAGGAAAGAAAGAAGGAAAGAAAGAAAACCCCAAACAGGGTCATGAAGAGTCAGAAAGAACTAAAAATCAATTCAACAACAACACTGTGTACCAGTGACAATGCTAGGAAGAGAAGGCATAAGTTCAAAGAATGAAACATCAACTACTCTAAAAGCATTCAACCATGAGGATAAAGGAAGTCACTTAAATTTTCCTTATTTTTAAAATCCCAGTTCCTAGCACAGAATAAAATGAGACTGCCAGTCCAAATCATACTTCATCCCAGACATTCCACTTATGTGTACATAAAACTAGTCAAATGAGGCAGTCATTAATGCAGAAATATTGGGAGTATGTCGGCTTGGGTGCTCTCCTTGATTTCCCTCCCACTGTCCACATTTCCTAGGTTTCAATGTTCCCTGGGTACCTCCTAATAGATCCAACTCAGAAGAAACTGGAAAGCTCACCACCTTCTTCCTCCCACTTGAGATTCAGACAGCTGCACTGACTTAGAAGATTCACTAAGTACATTGAAGTCCAGACCCCATCAGGGCAGCAGTCACAATTTGACAAAACTTTACATTAAAGTTGGATTTAAACTTTGGGGTTTGTTTTCTTTGGGGTGAGGAGGAGGTAAAAGTAGTTTCATGGACACTTTATAGTAGCTATAAGATAAATAAATGTGAAAGAAATAAATCCTATATAGTAGACCATAGTTACCTCCACATTTCCCACATGAGATCTGAATTCAGTTACAAAAACAATTGAACAAGACTTAAATTATGCTGTCACTTCTCATCCTCCACCCATCATGGTCAGCTTGGTTACCTGCTCTCCTCACACTCCAGCAGCTTCTTGTAGGTAGTGATCTCCATGTCCAAGGCCAGTTTGACATTCATCAGCTCCTGGTAGTCCCTCAGTAGCTTGGTCAGCTCCTCCTTGGTGTGGTGTAGGGCTGTTTTCAGGTCTCCCAACTTCTTCTTGGCATCCTTGATGACCAACTCTCCACGTTGTTCTGCATCAGCAATGGCTGTCTGCAGTCGCTTGCACTGGATGGGGCAAAGATATGAAGAACACATTTCAATATCATCCCCTCTATATTCTCACCTTTGGACTTGGTGGATCCCCATCCAATCCAACCAGGGAAGAGAGGAAAATAAGGCATTATCCTGTGAAAAGGAGACATAGAGATGCTGAGATTGATAATGTGAGTATTATGATTCTTGGCTTACAAAGAGGGGACTCAGAAGATTAAGGAATTTCTCCGAGTGCATAGAAAGGCAAGAACCCCCCTCATTGAGCTCTTCTTCAAATTAAACATCCATATTATAGACCAAGGATATTTTACAATTATATTTATCAGGACAGCTAGATACCATTATGATGGGGAGTGGGGAGGTCCTGGGTTCAAAAGAGCTCTGAGATACTTCCTAGCTGTGTGACTCTGGGCAAGTCACTTAACCTCAATTGCCTTCTCCTTACCACTCTTCTAAAACAGAAGGTAAGGGTTGAGGTTTTTTTAAGTATATTTATTGAATAATATGGAAATAAGTTTTGAGAGATAATAGACATATAACCCAATGGAATTGCTTGTCAACTCGGGGAGGGGGAGGGGGAGGGAGACAACAAGAATCATGGAACCATAGAAATGTTTTCTTTAATTTTTTAAAAATATTTTTATAGCATATTTAGCACATTGCCAATCTGACATAGAATAGCTTGTCTCAGGCCACGATTTTTCACATGAAGATGCCCCCAGTCCCTTTGACCCTGAGATCACTCATCTCCCAATATTCTGACCTGCTTCTTCATTGAATCAATCTCCCCCTTCAGTCTCCGCACAGCATGGGTGAGCTCAGCAATCTCTTTCTTTGTTTCCCGAAGATACTCCTCGTGCTTTCCAGCTGTCACCTTGAGCTCCTCATACTGTAGGTCAAAATAGTAGTCAAAGAGATTTAAGTTATATGGGCAATAGACCCAGCCCACATACTCAGAAGAAACCCAACTGGACAAAAGGATCCACCTTCTCTATGTTGTAATTCTCCCTTGAGGAATTTCTATGTTCAGTACCCTCTTGGGAACTAGCTTCTGTTTGATCATTTTTAATTAGTCAAGTCAGAAAATCTATGGGCCAAATATATATGGGAAATACTATAGTCCCTACCTTCAAGAAATTCACAAGTGTCCAGTCACCCTGCATGGGACTGCCTTAGCCTTCCTCATTCTCCTGAGCCAACAACTTCACTTACTCACCTTGGATTGGTACCATGACTCTGCCTCTGCTCTGCTCCTCTTGGCAATCTCCTCATACTGAGTTTTGACCTCAGCAATGATGCTCTTCAAGTCCAGGCATCTGTTGTCATCCATGGACAGGACAACATTGGTATCAGAAACAAGAGTCTGGACCTGGCACAACTCCTAAAGGAACAAAAGAAGCTACAGATTCTGTCTGGATCCCTCCAACCTCCCCACCTTCAACCCTTCAGGAACTAATGTTGAAATGCTCTAAATCAGGTATCCTATCTAAGGTCTCTCCCAATTCTGCATGACTTGAAATGTGGAAGCAAAGTTAGATCACCACCTGTAGAGATTTCTGCATTTAGTTGAGAAAAGATTGTGTGTATATAAATTTCATACTCTCTAAGATCCTTCCAGCTCTTTAGACTCCATGATTCTGTGGCTGGATTCATGTCTCAAGTCAAATCTCAGTTCTTTGTTCTGGGCATCAGACTCTCTTCTCTGACTCTGAAGTAGATTTTCTAATTCCATGTAGGCAAACGTATGTTTTGCACATAATTCCCATTTCCCTCTCATCCAGGATATTCTAGTTCCTTCTCTTTCTGCCACCCCTATTCTCCACTAAAGCTATTACAAGTTGAACAAGATGGCCATGGGTAGAGAGGGGCAGAGAATAGTTGAGGTTCATTCTCCTGAAAATACCCTAAAGCTCAAATTGAGACTGTGGCATAGAAACTTCTTGATGCTGCATGCAGACAGATAAAAATTGTCATATTCCCTCACTGGTTTCCTCACCATCTCGTAGAGGATCTTAAGGAAGGTGTACTCCTCCGACAGAGATTCACAGACGCCCTCAAGATCTGCATGAAGTATGTGCAAAGCATCAGCATCCTAATGGCAGAAGAGAATATCATGAAGGGACAACATTTTTGGAAGCCAGTATCCCATGAGGAGACATTCCCTAGAAGCCCAAAAACATCCCAGCCACCCAGCTCACCTTCTTGAGGGTGATAAATTCGTTCTCTGCTGCTGTTCGCTTGTTGATTTCTTTCTCATAACTGTGACATAGAGCAACTATAAGTCAGTCTTAATCCTGCCTCCCATTCCCTTTGAGGACCCCCTAGGCAGCCAGACAACGGCAGACCCCTCCCCAGCCCACTGTCAATCTTTACTATGCCCTACTCACTGAGAAGGATAAGCAGATTACGGCTCAATGGTGAATGGAATCAATGAATTAGAATTTATTCAGATGTTCCCTCCTTTGGGAGACATAGTAATAGTAATAGACTAATAACACTCAAACACAGGAGACCCTGGCCTGGAGTGGGAGACTATGTGAATACTCAGAGCAATCGTCCTGCTAAAGCAGTCTCAGATGACTTAGTCAAAAGTGGATAAAATGCTGCAGCCAAGTCATCTGGCAGCTGCATTCGCTTTACTCAAAGAGAACTGAATTACAAAACAGTTTGCACTTCTTTACACAAAACAGTTCTGAGCAACCTTCTGAGGCTTAGAGTAATAGGCAAGAATAACCCAACTGGCCAACAAGTCCTCCTTCCAGACCTTTTGAAGAACAATTACAAAACTATTAGAGCAGTAACTCAAGACTGAGTCTATGGCTTTTGTCAAAGAACTATCTCCCCAAATGAGGAAATTCTTGACTGAGTCCCAGAAATATTGGTGAGGGTACATAAAAACAAATCAGTGTAAAATGGTCAGTAAGGATTTCTTAAGAATTTAATAGGTGGAAACTTGCCATTTTAATCTTGAATAAATCATAATTAACTTAAAATAATCATTGGTATTAATTCATCTCACTAAGAGCTTAATATCTGGCTAAGCACCAAAAACATAAAAGAAAGGCAATACAGGGAGAAAGGCATTCCAGATATGTAGAAAGGAGTACCTCTGTGAAGAAAAGAAATATTTTTAAAACTGTGAGTAGAGGAAGACAGAAAGGGGAAATAGATAAATACATGTATTATCCAGAGGTCAATAGGGTGTCTGAGAGTCAAGAGGAGGGAGGAGTTACTTCTGCTTTTCCAGGGTGAAAAGACTGTGGGTTTTCTGACCTAAGGCCATTCTATCCCTCCCCTAGCTCTCTGAACATGAGTACTCCCCTGCTCTACCACCACCTTGCCTTGCCAACTCCACATTGGCCCCACCACCATTTTCCTCTCCCTCACCTAATCTTTAATTTTTCCATCTTGTCCTGTGCATCACTCAGCTCGTGGTCCAGCTTCTTCCTCTCATTCTGGAGGCCATTTAGATGCCTCTGCAGGTTACCTATATATTGCTTAAAGAATGGCCCCAGGTCCATGGCAGTCATATTGTTCTGGCTTTGCTTTTGAAGCAGGGCCCACTTGGTCTCCAACACTTTGTTCTGCTGCTCCAGAAACCGTACCTGGAATCATAGAATCATAACTTTGAGATGTGGAGGACACCTTAGAGGTCAGATATAGCCCAACTCCTCTGTTTTACAAAGGATGAAACATAGGGAAAGGAATTGGAATGACTTATCCAGGGTCACTCAGCTAGGAAAAAGTAGAATCAAGATTCAAACCCAGTTTCTCTGGCTCCAACTCTAAAGCTCTTTCCATTTGTGACATGTTTCAGGAGAGTAAAGAAAGGGCTTGAGATATCCATGTCTGACAGTGGGAAGGGGCCCAAATTTCCCACCATTCCCATGCCCCAGCTTCATGCTAGTGATCAGTCTACTACCTGACTTACCAGCAATAACACCAATTCCCATTTCCATTAAATTCACTGAGTTGTACTTTTCTCTCAACACTCATCTGAAGCAGGGAGTGAGAGGATCATTCTCAACAATTCACACAAAAGGAAACTGAGACTCGTGAACATTAATGACTTGTCCAAGATCACACAACCAATAAGGGACTAAAACAGGGCTCAGAACCACCCACATCAAATACTCTCCACTACCATGATTCAACAGGAGCAGCCTTCACTCTTGAGATGGGAGCAGAGTAGGAATTTTCTCTGATGGGAATCCCAAAGGGACTTTTCTGGAAATTTTTTATGCAAGACATTGCCAGTTGAGAGCTGGGTACTTCAAATGGTGCCTAATTCTGCCCAAAGGGAATGTAAACAGTTAGAGAGCTTCTTTTATGAGCTCTCACTAGAGCGATGTCACCAGAGTCAAGTCACTGAGGGATGAGGCAGGAAGGAGAAGATTTGGTACATGATTTCACTTTCCTCCTGTTCCCTGGGCCTTTCACCTGCACAGAATCATAAAATCACCCATTGCAATAGAAAAGGAGCAGACAGACAGACACACAGACACAGAGAGAGAGAGAGAGACAGAGAGAGAGACAGAGAGACAGAGAGAGAGAGAAATTCCAGCTGGCCAGAGGAATAACCAAAATTCCCAAGAAACCAGATTCTATATCCTTACAGGTATCATGCTACAGATGGAAACATATACCAAACCTGTCAGGAAATTTGAATTCACTAACTAGCAAATCACTTGGCCTCTCTGAGTCTTAGTTCCCTCATCAGTAAAATGGGCACAATAGCTCCTGCCCTATCTGCACTCCACCCCAGGATCAAATAAGATAACATATATGAAAAGACCGAAGCGCCACATGAATAATAAAATAGCTGGTCTTCAGAATGACAAAGCCCTTCCCTAATGGCAACCCAGAAGTAGTAGGAATAGTATTGTCCCCATTTTATAGTTGTGGACACTCAGGCACAGTGGTGAAGAGGCTTACTTAGGTGTCTGGGATTCAGACCCATATTTCCTGATTCCAAGCCCAGACCTCTTTCCATTGTTGTAACCCAGCATTCATCAGGGATGTATCAAGGGGTCAGGGGAGGGGAGATGCCAAGATTTGGAAAGCAGACTGATAGAGTCGTTTTCAGTCACAGCCATTGTGTGGATTTGTTTTGCTTTTCTTCCCTTATTTGTTACAGGGCAGGGAAAGGAGAGCAATTTTGGAGAAAGAGGGGTGCTAGTGATAGGGAAGTAAAAAATTTTAAGAAAAAAAATTGGTTAAAATATGGAAGAGAACTGAAGGATATTCAGAAGAAGATACAGCTAAGTAAGAGGCTTTGAAACTATGGAGAATTCATTAAGTTCTTTTAAAAATCCAAGCTGAATATAATAGAGATTTTGATGGTTTCCCATATAATCCTCTTTTTCTCTTCTTTGGATATATGGAAAACCTAATGTTCCCGATATTTGTCAAACACAGAACAACCAAAGTAAAGATGAAAAGAGAGCATCTCAGATCATCTTCTTTCCTGAAGGATAAGACAAACAAGGTTAGACAAGTAGGAAGGCCTGCCATGGAACAAACACAATACCTCCAAGAGGCAGGTTGGTGACTAGAGCTTGATTGGTGAATAGGAACACTTAGTAATTCTGTTCTCTCCCCTTTCTCTGTCTTCATTACACAAAGCCAAATGGAACCGGAGAGGGAAAAGAAATGAAAAAAGCTGGAATGGAGACAACCTCAAAATTTTATTCTGATCATCTCATTGCTTCTTTCACAATTGTTCTCACTGTACTTCAGAAACCCTTCTAAAAGGCAAAACAATGACACCAAGTCCCAGGCTTCCTAAATTCTCTCAACCTTAGAATCTAAAGTGCCTGGAGATCTGAGTGTTTCCATCTGCAAAATCAGAAGTTGATAGGGCTATTTATCCTACTAGGATTGAACTCTTTTGAGTTGAATTGAGAAACCAGCCCTTCCAGTTACAATGGCAATGGGTTAATCACATGACCTCTTAGGACCTCACTTTCCTCATTTTCACAGCACAGAGGTTGGCCTCCAAGTTCACATTAAGGACTAAATCCTTTGAAATTTACTTTCAGAAGTAGAGTAATGTGTAATCAGCATAGTAATCGAAATTATGAAAGTAGACAGTAGTGACTTGGATTTGAGAGATCTGGGCTCAAACTCTGGTTCTACAACTCACTAGATAGATAGATAGATAGATAGATAGATAGATAGATAGATAGATAAAGCAGGTGGGTGGGTGGGTAGGTACGTAGCCTTGGGCAAGTCATGCTATGTCTTTGAACCTCAGATTCCTCATCTGTTAAAGCTTTTCCCATCTGCTTCATACAGTTTTTGTGAAGCAAGCATTTTATACACATTAAAAGCCATAAATGTATATCGTTATGTAGATTAATATAATTAATTATCAAGAAAAGTCATTGTATAATAAGTATAAACAAAACATATCTGTTATGAAAATACAAATAGAATAACAGAGCATCACCAAATGCAAATCCTCATGACATAATTCCTTTCTCAGGAAAGAAGTTATTCCATCAATTCCTCTGCTTCATACTACTCAAAATGTCCCAAACTCAGGAAATGTCACCTCCTTCCTAGGGCTCCCTGTCACCATACTCCCAATATGAAATCATTCTTAAATTGGACAATACCTCCCACTGCAATATCCACCCTGTCTTCTGGTTCTAAGTCAGGTTCTACCTTCAAGTTTCCCTCCCTCTCAGTCCCACCCACTAATTTCCATTTCCTTACATTGTACAAACAGTTGATATTTCCAGGGTTCTGTCAAGAGCTGGCAAAAAGGAAAATGTCCCTCTCCTGTGCCTGGAGTGCATCACCCTCTCACCTTTACCCCCAGTTACCCGAGCTTCTTTCAGGATTCAACCCACTCAGCCCCCTTGCCCTAGTGCCTTCCTCTCCTCTGGTTTACATAAGGGTTTGCATGTTGTCTCCTCCATTAGTGTGCTGGAAAGCAAACACCATGGTTCTATCTTTCTAAGTATTCCCAGTGCTTAACCCAATGCCTTAAGCCCTTAAATATTTGTTGACTGGCTAACTGATAGATTAACAGACCCAAAATGATGTGGTCTGACACTGAGTCTTCCATTGGTCAAAATATGTCCTTGGAGCACTTTGGTGTATTTGTTTTTTAACTTTCAATTCAAGAGTCTCTCCAAGTCACTTTCATACTCTTTCAAAAAGCAAAAAATATGATACCTATTATTCATCGGAACATTGCCTGGCAAAATAAAATTTCAGTGATTCTCAGTGGCATAAATATGGACCTCAGAAGTCACCTAGTCCAATCTGGACCTGACCTGGAATCTCCTCTACACCATTCCCAGCACATGATCATTCAGCCTTGACTTGAAGATTTTCACTGCCTCCTGTGGCAATCATTCAGCTTTTGGACAGCTCAAATTGTTAGGAAGATTTGCCTAGCTAAAACCTGCCTTCCTCCAACTATGACCCATTGTTCCCAGTTCTGCCTTCTGGAGCCACACTGGACAAATCCAATTAATGTCCCTTCCCTAATGCCTTCAACAATTGAAGTCAGTTAAGAGCTGCTCTGTTGCCATCTCTATGGCACCTAGAACATTTCCTCACAACAGTGAGTAAAGAGTAAAGAGTGGAAATAGTCTCATCATTCACATCTTACAGATGACAAAACTGAGAAATAAAGTGATTTCTCCACAATCATACAACTAGTAAAAGGTTCAGTCAGGATTTGAATCCAGGTCTCTTGAATCCAAGTCCACTTTTCTTTCTACAGTTCTAGACAAGGTGTAACAACAGTGCTGGCCAGTAAAAGTGGAATAAGACTGAGAGAAGGAAATCCCATTTCATGTTTCAGGTCTGTTTTCTAATTGACTTCAATAGAATTCCATACATGATTCCCCTCCCCTTCTCCCTTTCACCTCCCTCTCCACAGCTCACCTTGTCGATGAAGGAGGCAAACTTATTGTTGAGGGCCTTGATCTGCTCCCGCTCCTGAGTCCTCACCCTCTGGATCTCAGGGTCAATCTCCACATTGAGGGGGGTCAGCAGGCTTTGGTTGACAGTCACCTCTTGGATGCCTCCAGGGGGGCAGGAGGCCCCAAAGTTTGGCCTGCTGGTGCACGAGCCTAGAAAGTTTCCAGTCCCAACACCAAAGCCTCCAAAGGGCCTCCCATGGGATGCCCCCTGAGCCATACAGACAGAGATTCTTGTATTAGAACCCAGATTGTGGTGGCTGTGGCTACCAAAGCTGCCCCTTGGGCTGCAATAGGCAGCACCCCCAAGCCTGCTCCCACCTCTGGACATTGTCATGGAGCTGAAGCTGGTGTGGGTCCTAGTACCACCCATACCATGGCCACCAGAGGCTGAGGAGGAGCTGAAGCCCCCTTTGGTGCTGTAAGCCTGGCGAGACATGGAGGCCCTCATGAATACTGAGGAGAAAGATGAGGAGAGTCACAGTCAGGCTGAGAGGGCCCTGAATATCCCAGGAGTGCAAGGAGATGGTCCTTTTATCTGCTTCCAAGAGAGGTAGCTTATGAGTTCCCATAGATACACCTGTCCCATTGCTCAAGGAGGAGAAAGAGGAAGGGACAGCTGTGGGTCTGAGGATCCTCCCACACACCTCCACACACACTTCCCTCAGTTTTATCTCCTCTTCTGAAAAGGAGCCAGGATAAATCCCTGATGGGAATGGGGAGGCCGCCTTCTCTCCCCGCCCCCTACTTCAGAAGTTCCCCTAACTTGGGATATGATGACACCAGGGTACCACTACTATCCCCTCTACTCCCCAACTCCCTCCTGACAGACTTGGAATCCTATGCTCTAATCCCGACTATTGTCAGTGAAGTCCCTTCTATTCTATGGGATTTATTGATCAACCCTGGTGGGTGAGGAGTCCCCGGGGCCCTTGGGCAGTGCAGGTGGTAAGTTAAGTTGGGTAATGGAGCTAAAAAAGATTGGATACCCAAGCCTGCCTCATTCCCAGCCTCTTGGGCAACCCACAGCATCTCTCTTCTATCCAGTCAGAATCAGACTGTATGAAGACCATGACTGGCATCTTCATGTATTTGTATGGAAGTTCCTTAAAAAGAGAAACCATTTCATTTTTTGTCTTTGTATTGTAGCATGCTGCCTAGCATTGTGGCAGATCCTGAAGAATTGCTTGTGGGTTGAATGATTAATTATCTTGTAGTAGAAGGATTACATTTGTTCTTCTTGGCCCTAGAGAGCAAGTGCCTATCTCATACCAGATCCCTAAATGTTTATGGAATTGAACTGTACTAAATTAATTGGGTCATTAATAATGATCGATTTCTTAAGAGTTACAAATATCATTTTCCCCTGTGGGGTTATAAACAAATTAATTGTATTAATTACCTTGTGGTTTCACTTTCCCATTTACCTTTTTATGCGTCTCCTGAATCTTTTATTTGAGAATCTAATTTTCTGTTCCACTTTGATCTTTTCATCAGAAAATTTGAATGTCCTCTATTTTGTTAAAATCCATTTTTCTGTTGAATGATTTTACTTGGTTTTCTGAGTATGATTTTTAGTGTAATCCTGGCTTTTTACTTCCAGAATATCATATTCCAAACCTTCTGATACTTTATTGTAGAAGCTACAATTTCCTGTCATTCTGAATGCCTACACAATATTTGAATTGTTTCTTTTTGATTGCTTTCAGTATTTTCTCATTGCAACAAGGAAAATTTCAGCCTGATAGAATATATTCTTTTTTAAACTTTTTAAATTCCTAACTTGCTACCAAAAAATAACTTTTTTCACATATTTTCACATACTGAATATGAAAATGTCAGTCTCCATTTTATACCACTTGTATATATATGAAATCATGAGCAGGATGATTTCAGAGAAAGCAGAAAAGAGGTACATGAACTAACACAAAGTGAAATAGGCAGAACCAGAAAAACATCGTACACAGTAACAGCAATATTATATTATGAGCAACTGTGAAAGATAGCTTCTCTCAACAACACAATGATTCAGGACAATTCTGAATGATTAGGACAAAGAATACTATAAATCTCCAGACAAAGATGTTAGAGTCAGAATGATGATTAAAGTATATTATCTTTCACATTAGTTTATTTATGGTTTTATTTTGAGGGTTGGGTATATGAGTATTCTCTTATAACAATGACCAATATGGAAGTATGCTTTGCTAGATAATGCATGTATAACCCGGAACAATTTGCTTACTTTCTCTGAAAGGGAAGAGGAAAGGTAGGGAAGTAGATAATTTGGATCTTATAAGTTTAGAAAACATAGGTGGAAAATTATCATGGATAATTGGGAAAATAAAATATCCTTGAATTATAAAAGCATATAATAAATCTCATGTTATTTTCAAAATTCTTTTGCTTATCAATGCTTTCTTTTGTCCTGTACATTTGTTAAAATATTTCAATATAGGGGGCAGCTGGGTAGCTCAGTGGATTGAGAGCCAGGCCTAGAGATGGGAGGTCCTAGGTTCAAATCTGGCCTCAGCCACTTCCTAGCCGTGTGACCCTGGGCAAGTCACTTGACCCCCATTGCCTAGCCCTTACCACTCTTCTGCCTTGGAGCCAATACACAGTATTGACTCCAAGACGGAAGGTAAGGGTTTTTATAAAAAAAAAAATTTCAATATAGATAGGTAGAGAGATAGATTGATAGACAGACAGACAGAAAGACAGATAGATAGATAGATAGATAGATAGATAGATAGATAGATAGATAGACAAATATAGACAGATAGATATAGATAGATAGATGGATAGAAAAATAGAGAGAGAGAGAGAGAGAGAGAGATAGATGGATGGATATGGATAGATGAATATCACTGTTACTAACTTTCCTTCTCCAACTCCTCCCCCCACCCCAGGTAAATGGCCACCTTTGGATATAGTGAGTTCCACACTACAAGAAGTCTTCAAATAATGACCATTTATTGAGACACTGTAGAAGGTTAAGAGATAAGATGGACCAGACAGCCAAGGAGGTCACTAAGATTCTGTTTAGAGGAAAGGACTTCTCTCACTAAAGGAAAGGATCTTACTGAAGTCTAACATGTCACCCCTGGCCAGGATTATACCCAGAAGTATTCACATGACAAGATCACAAGGGCAGCTGCAACTTCCCTTCTCCAGACTGTGCCTCACTGTTACCATCTTCCTGCCTGGGGGTCAGAGTGAGAAAGATGCCTCCATCAACCTCAAGGCCATCAGCACCTGCTCCTTACACAAGCCATAGGCCCTGATTTTTCCTAAAGGCCAAGTCCTGCAGGCATCTGCCCTTAAGTTCTGGGGTGAAAAGAAGGAAAATGTCCAGGCTACCCAGGAGGAATATATTAGGCAGGCCACTCAGGACAAGTATACTCCTTGGCCAGAGAGTCTCCACCCAAACCTATGAAGTCAAGGTCTTCCACCTGGGTATGCCCTAACAGGCCAAGCCATAGTCCAGGAAGAGGCTGAGATCCCAAAGCTCTGTGCCCTGATCCTTCCCATCACTCCTCACTGGTGTGCTATTGTTGTTCTGGGGTGACCCTAGTGGCTGACCCTCCTCAGCCCACTTTTTCCAACAAACAACTATTTTAATAAGGAAAAAATAAATCCCAGCAGGGCACTAGAGGGTAATAAAAATAATAGTTAGCATTTATATAGCACATCCTTCCCTCTCAATCAGGAATGTCATCTCCTCAAAATCAAGGAATGTTCTCAGTGCTTAGCACAGTCTTTTGCAAATTCTAAGTGTTTAAAAAGGTTTTGTTGAATTTAACTGAGTCAAATGAATTCAATTCTTCAGTCTTATTTGGCTCTACATAATGCCATTTTGTGGTTTTCTTAGCAAAGATATGGGAATGTTTTGACATTTCCTTTTCTGCCTCATAAACTGAGGCAAACAGGATTCGATGACTTGTTCAGAATCACACAGCTCTTAAGTAGCTGTTTTGAACTCAGGAAAGCCAAGTTCAAATTCTTGCTGACTTCAGGTTCAGTCATCTAGCAATCAAATTATAAATTAAAATATTTTAGTATTAGTATGAAAAGAGGTGTGTTCTCATGGACCACCTAAAAGAATCAAGGATTTGAAGGGAGGAGAAAAGAGGAAGGGGGGGGGCAGGAGAAAGAATAAGGAATGAACTGAGAAAAGGAGGGAAGGAGAAGTGGATTAGGGTAAATTTTCTGACATAAAAGGGGCATTAAAGAACTTTTACACTGAAAGGAAAGATGGTGGAGTTGGTGGGGAGTGCTTAAACATCACACTCATTCCCTAACTGATAAATGATCAAAGGGTACTGTTGACTGGGGAAAAAACACAGAACTATTAAATAGTCAAAATCACTCTTTAATCAAGGACAAAAAGAGGTTCAGCACTAGGAGGCCTTGACACAGAGCTGCACGCCACACCCAACTGCACAGAGTCTGAGGACTGAACTCTGGCTGCTCTGGTCACTGACCCCTGGGAGTGCCACCACGCTAGATTGACTCCAGGGAACAAAGGAATTTGGGGAACCTATCTACCATTTGGGAAATCCAGGGGCAGGGAAAGATGATTGACATTGCTATGGCTACAAGGAAAATGGGAGTGTTCAAACTACAGTGACAGGATACAATCAAGCTTGGGAAAGTAATAGCTAGAGGCTAGACTGTAAGAGAAGGGACTATTTATTATGGACACTAAAGGATGGTTCCTGCCCAGGTTCTTCTTGGATCTTCTTGGGAAGGGTTCTGATACAATAGGGGAGACTACCTAAAACTAAGAGGGTCCTTAGCATATGCTTAGTCTCACCCAACTAGGATTGTCATTTCCCTGAGGGTCTCCCACTCAGTCTGAAACTGCCAGCCTGGGATTCCCTTCAGGATAGATTCCCATGGGGAAAGGGAACAAGTACAACTTTGGGGTCTCCAACCTATAAGCTAGTCCTGAAACTTGGGGTTCATCAGATCCCACCAGGCCACAAGTTTGGGGTCCCTAGATTCCATGTTGATAATATACAAAAATTTTATAGCAGCCCTTTTTTTGGTGGCAAAGAATTGGAAATTGGGGGGATACCTATCAAATGGGGAATGTCTGAACAAGTTGTGGGATATGATTCTGATGGAATACTATTGTGCTATAAGAAATGAACAGGATCTCTCAAAAAAAAAAAAACCTGGAAAGATTTAAGTGAATTGGTGCAAAGTGAAATGAGCAGAACCAGGAAGATGTTTTACAAATTTATGGCAAAATCCTTGAATGCCAGAGGGAAGGTGGTATATTCACTCCAATAAGTAGGAAGGAGCCCTACTAGCTTTCTGAGGTGAGAGGGATATAATGAGAGCAGAGCTCTAGGGAAACTAGGTTGTAATGTGTAAAGTGAACTGAACAAGGAGCAGATTTGAGGAAGGGATCCCACCTAGGCTGTTCTAGTCATTCAGATGGGAGAAAAGCATTAAACCCAGGGTAGGAGGCAGCTGTGGAGTAGTCAAGCAACAGGCAAATTCCAGAGAACTTGAAGAGAATAATAGGACTAGGCAATGGACTGTAAAGTTGAGGATACTGGCAGAATATAAAGTGACTTCAGATTGTGGGTATAAGGAAGGTATTAGTGTCACTGGTGGAAGTGACTTGGAAACTTTATATCTATATTTTCAGGGTCCACAAGTATTATTCATCTCCTGTCCTCCTGAAGGCATGATGGATTCCAGTTCAAAAAATTGTAGATCCAATCTCTCTTCTTTCACACCTGCCAAGAAAGAGTTGCCCCCCCACCACCACCTTTCCTTGTTCACTTGTGCTGAAATGTTGGACCATACTTCATGGGTTCTATCTCCCAAGTCTTCCCTCTATACTGGAATCTTAAGTGGATGGGGTGTTACTAGAGGTTGGGATCATGGGATCATCTTTTTGCCAAAGGTTCTAGAGGTCTTCTCCAAGAATTAGAGAGATATTAAAGGCAAAGTCAAAATTTCCCTTATTTCCCCAAACCTTCTTGACAGCACAGATAAGGTTTAATCTTTAGAGTCTTTCAGCTTCTTAGCTTCTAATCTGCTGTGCCTCAATCCTCCTCGTTCCTCTTTTCATCACCCCAGAAACTACTCTTGACTTTCCAAAACACTGCTGTTTCCTGCTTGCTCAGAAACCCATTCTAGTCATCCTATGGGTCAAACTCAAATTCCAAAGGAGAGACTTCAAGGTCTTGCTTCCATTCCATGTCCCTCCATGCTTTCTCCTTTCTGGCTCTAACTTCCTGACTCTGATCATTTGGGTGAAAGAGATTTTTGTGAAGGTAGAAAACAACAAAATTTGGTAACCAATTGAATATGTCAAATGAATGAAAGTGGGAAGTTGTAGATGACAACAAATTGTGAATATGGATGACTAAAAGAATGTTGATGTACTGGACAGAATAGGGAATTTCAGAAGAGGAGTAGATTTAAGGGGAAAGATAATAAAGGGCTTTTGTTGTGTTGAGTCAACTTAAAGTAGTCAAAAATTAGAGGATTTTTATGATGGTTAAGGGGAGAGGGACACTTATAGGATTTTTAATTTAAGACATCTGATAGGACTAGGGCTGATTATATAGAAGTGGGAATTATCTGAATAGTTAATTACAGTGAAGAGAGTTGAAGAAGTTACCCAATGAATGTGTAGAAAGAGAAGAAAAGCTACTGCAGGGCAACCACCTTTCAGGGTCAATATCTGTCATGTGGAAGCTAATTATGAGAACTTGCTAATTATTAGCCTTCTCCTTCCTCTTCCTCCTCCTCAGATAACATCCACTTGCAAAGGCTGATAGGATCCTAGAACTTCCGCTGGAAACGTTCTTGGAGGTCATTTAAAACAACTCTTTTGTTTTGCAAATAAGGAAACCAAAGCCCAGGTAAGTGAAAAGGCTTGACCCAAGTCACACAGATAACTTTAAAGATGGAATTTGTACCCAAGTCCTCTGGCTTCAAAGCCAATAATCTTTCCACTTCACTTTCTTGTATATCTGAATCTGAGGCCATTGAAGGTATTGAATGTGGACCACCTAAAAAATAGCCATCACATGTATGTTGGGGAATTAGCACTTCCAAACCCTCAGTGATGATCAAAAACTGAGACTTTAATAATAAGCTGCATCAAGTGAGACCTTATTTACCAAAAAGCAAAAACAATCCAGCCTCAAATTTCATCACTACCAAACATTGAACCTTGGACCCTCACGTGGATCATGGCTCTGGTATCAGCATGCTGACAGCTGACATAGGACTAGGAAGGATGAGATCCAAGGAGATGCCCTTCAAAAAATGTTGCTATGAGGTGCAGCTGGCTCAGTGGACTGAGAGCCAGGCCTAGACACGGGATGTCCTGGGTTCAAATATGACCTGACACTTCCCAGCTGTGTGACCCTGGGCAAGTCACAACCCCCATTGCCTTGCCCTTACTACTCTTCTGCCTTGGAGCCCAGACACAGTACTAATTTTAAAACAGATGGTAAGGGTTTTTTTAAAAAGTGTTGCTACAACATACATGAATTGTATTCCAGGTTTTGCTTTTACCCTGATAGAAAGAGCAGTCATAGCTGTCATTTGCCAGGTATGTACTGTTTAATAAACTGATCTTTTTTTTTAATGTGCAATAAAGCTTAATCTGCAATATGGACATTTTCTTCATCATTTTCTTAAATCTAGACAATTAAAAAAAACCAACAAATCAAGCCTGGATCTGGAGTATTTTGCCTATTTCTAACATGTAAATGCTCACATTGAAAATGTAATAATTGGCTCTCAAGTCAGTTTCAAGCAGTCCCAGCACAATCCTACTCTCCACTTTGGGGCATTTGCTGCTTAATGGATGGACAAAAGGTAATAAACACTTCTTTAACCTTTGGAATTAGTTCCTAAAACTTAGGACACAGAACAGATACAAAAAACCATACCTAGGGCAAATTTCAGGATAATTGGCCCTCAGCAAAATGGAAAGACTACTAACTGGAGGGGAAGAGGAGAAAAAGCAAACATCAGACCACCACTTTTTTATTTTAATTCTTCTAGCTGTTGAAAACTCCACATCTGCTCAGCCTCTTCCCTCTTTGATGTCCTTGCTCAAAGCTCTGGTCATCTCCTCACTAACTACATCTTTGTTACCAGGGAGTTAGTTGGCTTGACCCAAGCTCAGGTTCCATGGATAAGACAGACTTGAGAGACAATGAGAGACATGGCTGCTTTTTATTGAGATACATCATAGGCAATATAAAGGAGCAAGGAGAAGAACAATTAGAGGAAGGGTGGGTTTTGAAAGACATTCAGCTTTGATTTAGTTTGGGGTGGGAGGAGAACAGGGCAAGATGACTTCTCCCTTTCCTTACATCTGAAGCTTGATGATCAGACCATGGGATCCACCAATGTGTGTACAAAAATATATTGACTCAGCACACACAAGGCTGGGAGAGTGGGAGAAACTGAGGCTGCCTTGGCAATTCAGCAAAAGCTAATCCCTCACCCCCCAAAAAAAGAGTTAATCTCCAGAGAATCATAGAATCTTGTGCTGGAAGGGACCTCAGAGAAGATCCAATTCAACCCCTTCATTTTTGAGAACAGGCAACTGAGGAAACTCAGAGCAAACCAAGATTGAAACCCAAGTCTTCTAAATGCAAATCCCATGGTCTTTCCACTATGCCAGCTAGCCAACTCAACGTTCTCATTTTAACTGAAGGCCTCAATGCCTCCTCTCACTTCCAGTAGCTGTCCTTAAGCTCTAGAAAGCCAATATAATATGCAAAAGATATGATGTGAAAAACATAGATAAATGGAACTTTCATGGTTATTTGGGAGTCCTGAATGGGAAGCTCTGTAAAAGTTTGAGTGGGTGGATATAAAGGAAGGAAGAGCCATTCAAGATGGACTGGGAAATAGAATGGGAAGTTTACAAGGAATCAGAATGACCAGCAGCAACTTGACATGTCACAGAATGGTTAATACCTTCGAGTGGAAGACTTAACAGTGGTACTTGTAGTCTTCTTCAGGATGGATGTTCCCCCAGTGGTAGGCCCTGCCTTGGCATAACCACAGGAGGATCCATAGCTCCCCTTCATTCCTCCACCAATGCTGCCCAAGGAGACCCCACCCCCAAAGCTGCCACTGCCAACTCCTCGGCTGCCCCCACCATAAACACTGGTAGAGTTGCCCGTCACAGCTGCAATGAAAAGAGGAAGAGTTAAGGGATTCGGGACAGGAAAGTTACCAAAGACCTTATACTAGGTGACAAGGGGAGGCTGATCTCTCAAAAATCTACTGGAGAATTTAAAAGACATCAGAATGAACTAAATATAAACTAGGCAGAATTTTATCAAGAAACTTCCTCTGTCATTAGTATAGCATGTATAGTTCTGTTGGTCACATTTTAGAATAAACTAGAATAAGTCCAGAAGGTGATGTCCATCACATTGAGAGGTCTCAAGCCCATGTCTTATAAGAAATCGTAGAATGAACCTGAAGAGTGTAGCTTGGAGAAAAAAACTTAGCAGGAACATAGCAGCCACCTTCAAGGATTTCAAGAGCTGTACCATAAAAGGGGAATTGTATTGTCATACTCCAATGACCCAGTGGTAGGCAGAGGTTACAAGAGGCCAGATGGGTGTTCGATGTAAAGAAAAACGTCCTAACCGTGAAAGCTGTCCACATATGAAATCAACTCTCTCTATAGATCTTCACACACTGGCTGTTGGGTTATTAAACAAATTTTCAGCGGAAATGGTGCTCCAGGTAGGTTTTGGACTAAATGAAATCTGTGGTACCCTCCAACCCTTAAGACTGCAATGGCAGGTGGGGGGAATCTGAGGGTGTAGATTGCAAGTGCTAATGTTTTCTGGAGATGGTGGGGAGGGGCAGAGGCGAAGGGGAAGAATCTTGGGAAAGGGGACATTGTCCACAGTCAGGGGAAGAAATAAGAACCACAGAAAAACCTAGATCCATGATAAAATCTAGATCTAGGATTCTGCTTCTAGGACTGGTTTATTAAGAGTAGGAGTAAGAACAGAAGAAAAAGGAGTCATGGGGGATACTTACAAATGCTGATAGCACTTGGATTCTCTCCAGACATTCTGTAGAAGAAAGGATGAGAGAAGGGTCAGCAGTTCCAAGAGCTACCAGTTCAAGGTCCAGAAAAAAAATCTCCCCATTACCCCTATTCTCTGGCAGCCCTCTGCCCAGTGGCAGGATCTTTTCATTTTCCAGGGGAAAAAAACAGAGGAACAATGGTACTCAACAGAGAATTAGCCAAATTGATTGGCCATAGGTTGATATTATACAAAATGGCCAAAAGTCTGAGAATAGCTATTCTATGGCTTTGGAGTGTGCTTTTGTCCTCCTGTAGGGCAAAAGGGGGGAAAAATTTTTGTGCTATTGGAGATATGCTGTTCTGGGAATTAACAATTAACTTGGTCTCCCCACCAAGTAATGAAGCCAATTCAAGATAATTTAGGAAATTGCTCAGCTTCTCTATTCCATAGTTCTCCTCTAAACATCTCCAAGATGGGAGTTTATGGTATCATCTCTCAATGTAATTCAATAGAAAAAGTGTTTCTGGAAGGACTTGGGTTCAAAACCTGCCTCTGCCATTTAATATCTGTGAGACTTTGGGCAAGTCACTTGGACTAGTCATTTGTCCTCCCCTAGATGGCAACTGGTGCCACTGTGGATAAAGTACTGGACCTTGAGTCAGAAAGACCTGAGTTCAAAGCGGGCCTCAGACACTTAATATCTGTGTGCCCTGGCAAATCATTTAACCTCTGCCTTGGGTCCCTCTTCTGTAAAATAGAGTTAATAAAATTAAAAAATAGTACCAAAATCCCATAAGGAAGGTTCAAATGAGGTAATTGGTATGTTGGCACCTTAAAAAACATTCTTTCCCTTCCTCTCCTCTATAAAATAAGGGGGCTGGACATCTGAATTCCCATGCAGCTTTAGATCTTTAAGAATAAAGATGAGATAGAGCAGTCCAGACAGAGCTGCCTTTTTGCTTGCTTTTTTTTTAGCACAATGCCTGGCACATAGTAGGTACTCTGTTCATTGACTGACTGATTACTCATCTAGGTCACACTTTCCACAAAAATAGGAGAGGGGATAATTTTTCTGTCAAATATTATTGCTGACAGCAAATCCAAAGTGTTAGTAGGAAATCTTAAAGGTCCCTTTCCCCTATTTGCATTATGCTACCTGCCAGAGCTCAAAGTCAACAAAGAAGCTGATAAAATCAACCAAGCAATTAAGTAAACAGAAGAAAGGAAAATGTCAACATAGCTACAATCAACATTGATCTTTATCTTCTGGATGAGTCAGAGTTGGCCAGATGCTTCAATAATTCAGTAATTCAAGGAACTGTGATGTCATCCCACTATAAATTCAGATCACAGTGCCTTAGAAGACAGTTAAATGAATTGGTGTAGCCAAAAACGATCTTTCCTTGGTGGACCATCTTCTAATGGCAAAGCCTCTCTAAATTTAGCTTAGCTGGTTTTCTGATGACTGATATATTCAGTATACATCACTTGAACCCTAGCCAAAACCTTCCCAACTTGGCAGAAATTAAGATCTTAGTTAGCCATTGGGAACCCAAGGAGCTCAAAATAAGGCACTGAAGGAGGACTTCGTTGAAGAGAGATGATCTTGTCGATCATCCATCCACAAATATTTATTAAGTGCCTACTGTTTATATGCCATCTGCCTAGCTTCATTTTATATGAAATACCTACTGTGTACCAGGAACACTGCTAGGAACATGTTCGAAGCATAGTACAAGTTTCAAGCATGAAACAAAACCTTCTCTAAAAGCCCCATGAAGATAAGGATGATCACATTTAATTGTCTGTCTGCTTGGGTGCCCTCTCTTGATCACCTTCCCTCTGCCCACCTCTTCCAAGGTCTCAGTGTTTCTGGGTGCCTTCCAATAGACTCTACTCAGAAAAAACACACCCCTTTCTTCTTCCCACTGAGACTCAGACAAGTAAGTGACTCACTTGGGGTCTTACCATTTGCCTTCAATTGCACTGAGTCAGAAGATTGACTAAGGGTTTTGAAGTCTTGACCCTATCATGGCACCAGCCACAACTTGAAAAAACTTGATGTTAAAACTATATTTCAAATTTGGGAGTTTTTTTCTTTAGTAAGGGGAAGAGATAAAAACTAGTTTCATTGACATTTACAGTAGCTGCAAGATAAATAAATGTGAAATAAAGTGTGTAGCAGACAATAGTTAGTTCCATATTTCCCACATGAGATCTGAATTCAGTTACAAAAATAATTGTCCAGGACTTAAATTATTCTGTGTCACTTCTCTCATCCTCCACCCCATCACGACCAGCTTGGTTACCTGCTCTCCTCACACTCCAGCAGCTTCTTGTAGGTAGCGATCTCCATGTCCAAGGCCAGTTTGATATTCATCAGGTCCTGGTAGTCCCTCAGTAGCTTGGCCAGCTCCTCCTTTGTGTGGTGCAGAGCTGTTTCCAGGTCTCCCAACTTCTTCTTGGCATCCTTGATGGCCAACTCTCCACGTTGTTCTGCATCAGCAATGGCTGTCTGCAACTGCTGGCACTGGAGGGGGCAAAGATATGAAGAACACATTCCAATATCATCCCCTCAATATTCTCACCTCCAGTAGAGCCCCATCCCACACAAACTGACCTGGGGAAGAGGAGAAAAAGAAACATTCTCCTGTGAAAAGGAGTCATAGTGATGCTGAGAGGTTGGTAATGTATTATTGTTCTCAGTTTACAAAGAGGGGCCTCAGAAAGATTAAGGGATTGGCCCCAAGACTCACAAGGATAAAGACTAAGACTTGAACCCAGGACTTGTAGCTCTGAGGTCAGTGTTTAACCCTAGTCTTTTCACCTTTTCCTTAGGGTCAAAGATCTAAAGCCCTGTAGACTCTTACGTAGGGTGCTCATTGGCAATTAGAGCTGCTCAAAAATGTACAGTGGGACCTCATTTTATGTGATCATTATGTTCCAAGTCCCTTCACATTTCTTGAAAATTGAACACAACAGGGATCCACATTATTTAGCATTTCCTTTACAAACATATCTAGGCACTTTGTGACTTTTCTTGGGCTTTTCAAAGGTACCAGCATCACTTCTCTTGTACTTTGGGGCATTATAATGACTAAAAAGTGTTTGCAGAACAAAGAGAAGCACTGCCCTAAAGGGGGCAGGACTTATGACAAAAGAGAAGTTAGGACAAAAATCATTCACACTAATTCTTCTTAGAGCAAGAATATGTGGGATTGGGCTAATAGAAGCAAGACTCCACACAGTTGGGAAAATAGCCCAGATTTAGTGCAGAGTTAAAATGTTTGTTCTACTATTTTTCTGCCTTTATTTTTCTCAATTTCCAATTGCTTATGCCTGTGTTCACTTCTGCTGAGTTCGTGTAAAATGAGGTCCTTAAGCTAACAAAGGGTAAAATTAAAAGAATCAAGAGAATAATATAAACATAATTAAAAAGGAAATATCACTTAGAGGCAACTGAATTCAAGTTAATCATAATGACCAATCTTGATCCTCAAAAGCAAAAGCAAATATACTTCCAGCTCTATACTCTATGATTCTATAAAATTCCCTCTCTCAATAAATAAGAAGCCTGAAGGAGAATGCCACATGCAATATCAAATACATTTATTTTGTTGGTCAACTTTGCTTAACTGTTTTTCTTTGTTGTCAAGGGTTTAATTGATCACACAATGATAGTGTCATTTAAAAAGCATTAATCAATTTAATATATTTTATTGAATATAGAATTAATTTTCATTAGTTATCTCATTTTTATACTTAATTAAATAATATTTTATTACATTTTAATCATTATATATTATATATGTATTTAATAATAATTTATATAAATTTTATAAATAATATTTAATATATTATGGGAGGCAGCTAGGTAGCTCAGTGGATTAAGAGGCAGGCCTAGAGATGGGAGGTCCTGGGTTCAAATCTGACCTGTAACACTTCCTAACTATGTGACCCTGGACAGGTAGTCACTTAACTCCCATTGCCTAGTCCTTACTATTCTTCTGCCTTGAAATCAATACATAGTATTGATTCTAGTGCATAAGGTAAGGATATATACAAATATATATATATATACTATATATGATATTTATTATATGAGGTAGGACTTTGTGGCTCTTTTAACTCAAAATTTGATGATCTGATGAAAAATTGTAGAATGAGATATAATGGTATTGAATCAAATGCCAGGTGATACAAAGCAGGCTTTCTCTATAGACAATTTTGTATCCTACATCTTTTTTTAACCCTTACCTTCTATTTTATAATTGATACTAAATCTTGGTACCAAGGCAAAAGAAGAATAAGCATTAGGTGGCTTGCCAAGGGTGACATAGATAGGAGATGTCTAAAGTCAGATTGGAACCCAAGACCTCTAAGCCCGGCTCTCTAGCCACTGAGCCACTTAGCTGCCACATGCTGCAACTTTTAGGTGGAAACAGAGCAGCAAAGATAAAGCAGAAATAAATAAAAATTTTAAATAAGGTCCAACTGTAATGGTCTACTTAATGAACTCCCTGTCATTGCAAGTATTGAAACAGGCTGGTTGGTGACTTCTGGACCAGCAAGGACTGACCTCCTCTGGATGGATCCAGATTTTTTGGAAGAACTCTCCCCTTTTTCAACCTTCAGTGTGCTCTTTTCCAAGCCAAAAAATCCCCCAAGATCCATATTATACATCCAGGGTATTATACAAATACACTTTGCAAATTCCCAATCTGACAGCAAAGTAGTAGGTGTCAGGCCATGACTCATCTCATGAAGATGTCCTCAGTCACTTCAGATGGCAACAGACCTGACCCTGAGACCATTTATCCCCCAACACGCCGACCTCAGTCATCCCCACCTGCTTCTTTACTGAGTCAATCTCCCCTTGCAGTCTCTGCACAGTGCGGGTGAGCTCAGAAATTTCATTCTTGGTGTCCCGAAGATGGTCCTCATGCTTCCCAGCTGTCACTTGAAGCTCCTCATACTGGAGATCACAAGAGCAGTTGTTAAGCCTGAAGACAGTTAAGTTATGTGGCCAACAGACCCAGCCCACATGCCCAAAGAAACCCAACTGGACAAAAGTGGCCAACTCCTCTATCTTGTGGGCCTTCCTCTCTTTGGTGCCTTCTTGGGAATTTGGCCCCTCTGACTGATCATTTTAACCATTCAGGTCAAGTCAAGAAGTCTATGGGTCAAATATAGATGGAAAAATCTATAGTTCCTGCCTTCAAAAAGTTCACAAGTGTCCAGCCACTGTAAATGGGGCTCTTATTTCCAGGCTATCCCTTAGGATTGGAGATCTGCCTCAGCCTTCCTCATTCTCCTGAGCCAACAACTTCCCTTACTCACCTTGGTCTGGTACCATGACTCTGCCTCTGCTCTGCTCCTCTTGGCAATCTCCTCATACTGAGTTTTGACCTCCGCAATGATGCTGTCCAAGTCCAGGCATCTGTTGTTATCCATGGACAGGACAACATTGGTATCAGAAACATGAGTCTGAATCTGGCTCCGCTCCTATGGGGACAAAAGAAGCTACAGATTCTGTCTGGATCCCTCCAACCTCCCCACCTTCATCCCCTCAGGAACTAATGTCAAAATGGGCAGCCGGAGACCTGTGTTCTTCTGTGTTCATAGGCTCCAGAAGTGGAAAGGCTCTCATGGAAAGTCCTGAAAGAGATGACCTGATTTGCCCAATGTCATAGAGCTAGTGAGAAGCAGAGTCCAGATCTTCTTATTCTAAATCTAATGTCTAAGGTCTAAGGATCGTGATTCAAATCCTAGTTCTTCTACTTAACTAACTAAACCCTTGGATAAATCATTTAATGTTATGGGACCTCAGTTTCTTCATTTATAAAATGAGTGGATTGGACTGGCTAAATTCTTCCACCTCTCAATCTATACTCTCTTCTGTTGTCATGTCCTATCTTATCAGTTGTTCATTATCTACTCGTTTACAGGAGTAGATTCTAGACTCCATGAAAGTATGAAACATTTCTTCTTTGTGTCTAGATTACATCCCAAATACTGAAAGAACTAAAGGATTAAAATTCATTGAGAATTACTAATTATGTGATGTATGTATGTAACTAGTTAATAACTTATAGAAATGGTGGAGAAAATAAGAGAGAAATGGTTAGAGCTAAGCAAATGTCCTAACCTTCAAAAGAGGAAAATTCAGTTCTGAAAACTATAGATTCACAATAGCATCATTGCTTGAGTCATGTGACTATGATGGAATATCACTGTGCTGTAAGAAATGATGAGCATGTTAATTTTTAGAAATCAAAAGACCTACATGAAATTAAGAAGGGTGAAACAAGCAGAACCAAGGGGACATATATAAAGCAATAGAAATATTGTTTAAAGAATGGCATGTATATCCAGAGGAAAAAGCTGATAAAAACTTTTATATAGAATATTTCTTTTTGCCAAATGATGCTATCTCTAATGGAGATGGAAGGGAGAGATAGTGTTACTTGGGTATTTTAATGTAACAAACAAAAATTTTTTTTAATATTCCTGATCAAACAATTGAGGCTGATGATTTGTGAAAACTTGAAAATGAAAGTGATAGTCATTGGAAGCCAGGATGAGTTTACTAAGAAAAAAACATGCCCCCGATGCAAAGTAATGGGGGCAGAACCAGGAAAACAATTGATGCAATAAGAATGACACTATAAATATCAGATGACTCATAATTCCAGCTAACTCATGATGAAACATGCTACCCACCTCCTGCCTGGAGGGGAGGGGAGTTAGATTTACAGAACAAGAGACAGACAGACAGACAGAGACAGAGAGACAGAGATTTTGGACACGGCCAATGCTCGAATATGCTTTGCTTGACTAAACAGCCATATTAGTTGAGAGGGTGATTTTGTTTTTCCTCCTAGGAAGGGGAGGTGTGAGGGGATGAAAATAAAACCTTGTTCATTGGAAACAATGGAAAAGTCATGTGTCATACTAAAATAACCTCATTCTATTGGTTTTTTTCTGGGCTACTAAACTAGTAGATCAAATGAATGTGAGAGACGTTTTATCTTGATATCAGCCAGTCATATGACAATTTCTCATGTTATCTTTGTAGATAAGTCAGGTAGATGAAGAGCTCTATTCAAAGAGTACTGATCAATGCCAGCCTAGAAGGAAGTCTCTAATGGTATGCCACAAGGTTCTCATTTAGATCTCATCCTTTTTCATGTTATTTAACATACTTGGATGAAGATAGATGATGCCTTTCTGAAGTGTGTGGTTGACACAAAGATGAGAAGAACTTAAACAGATCTGCCAAACAAGGGAGGAAAGGTTATCCCTAAATAGGACAAAGGAGAAAAGGAGCAAAAACTTGATACAACCAATTGGGGGGGGGGAGAATCAACAAGGCTAAATGTGAATTCCTTCATTTTATATTCAAACATTTCATGTAAAAAAGACCTATGAAATGAACATAAGTTCATTATTAACCAATACAACTCCTGAAGAGAGAGGCACAAGGGCTATGGAGTAGAAAGGGAGGGAGGGAAAGATAGAGACAGAGAGAGGAACAGACAAGTAGAGACAGAGTGAGAAGAGAAAGAAGAAGAGGAGGAAGAGTGGGAACAAGAAGGGGAGGGAGAAAATGGAGAGGAAGAGAGAGGAATGGGGGGATAGAGAAAAAGAAGAGAAGACAGAAAGCCTGGGAAGAGTGGAAAAGAGGAAAAGAGGAAGAGGGGAAGGAGAGAGCAGAAGAGAGGAGGGGGAGGAAAAATGGAGAGAGAGAGAGAGAGAGAGAGAGAGAGAGAGAGAGAGAGAGAGAGAGAGAGAGAGAGAGAGAGATTTCCTAGATTTCACTAAAAGAAACAATTGAGGTCAAAGAAGTAAATGGTTACACTATGCTGCCCATTGGTCAGTGTCAAAATGAGAGAAACTGGCAAATTTTAGTGCATCTAGGGGAGCTAGGATGAGAATAGTAAGAAAAATGAAAAGCATGTCATGGGAGAAAAGGCTATGACAGTGATGGTGAACCTATGGCACAGGTACCAAAGATAGCATGCAGAACACTCTCTGTGGGCACATATGCTGTGCCCCCACCCCCAGCCAGAGTTCGTTACTAGAAAGGCAAAGGGTCTAAGGTGGAGCTGCTTGGTCCCATCTCTCCACTGTGTCTGAAGACATTTCATGTCATGTGCCCCTCTGTCCAGCAACCCAATGGGAGTGCACAGAGTGTAAAGTGGATGGCTCACAGGTGGCAGAGCTGGACAGGAGCAGAGCACTCAGGTCACTCCCCTCCTCTCTACACTCACTGAGGACATTCCTCACTTCACTCACCCCTCTGCCCAGCATCCCAATGGCTTTCTCTCTCCCCAGTATGGATAATAGGGAGGGAAACATGTCATTCAGTCTGGGAGTGGGGTGGGGGCAGGGCCCAGCACTCTACCTCTAAAAGTTTACCATAACTAGGCTTCAACTTTCAGTTTATCCTTGAAGAATAAAAGATTTAGGAATGACACCCAAGCTCTCTACAAATACTGGAAAAGTCATATAAGAGAACAAGAAGATTTAGTACATATAGCTCCATGGGGGGGGGGGGGGAGAGGATTAGGACCAAGAGGTGAAAGCTATTAGGAGACAAATTTCAGCTCATTATAAGGAAGAACTTATCTAACAACCTTAGTGGGCTGGCTATGGAATGTGAAATGCAGTGTGGTAGCTTGAGAATCAGAAGAGCTGGGATTAAATCCTACCTCTGACTCTTTCTTGCCTTGGGCAAGTTATTTCACATCTCTGGGCCTTGAGTTCCTCATCTTTAAAAGGAGAATGGAGTAGAAGTCCATTCAGCTCTAAATCTACAATCTCATGACCATCAAGGTCCTTTCCAGCTCTAAACTTATGTCCTTATAATCTCCATGACTGGAAGTGTGGAGGCAAAGTTTAGTTCACTCTCTGTAGGGACTCCTACATATGAGAAAGGGGTGTGTATGGATTCTAAGACCTCTAAAATACCTCCCAAATCTTTAGATTCCATGACTGGGTTCCTGTCTCAAGTCACATCTCAAGTCTTTATTCTGGGTTTCATATTCTTCTCTTCTCTGACTCTGAAGTGAATTCTCTAGATGCAGGCAGGCAAATCTGTTTGCAGCCCATATTTCTCCTTCCTCTCCTACCCAAAATAGTCTAGCCCCTTCTCTATCCATTACTCTCATTCCCATCTCACTCTATTATAAGTTGAACAGAGTGGACCCTAGGGAGGAAGAGGCAGAGTTGAGTCAAGGTTCTTTCTCTTCCTGAAAATACCCAATGGATTCTAGATGGTGCAATTGAAAATGGAGTGTAGAGGCTTCTCAATGCTGCATGCAAACTTGTTATCTCCAAATGGCTGCCTCACCATCTCAAAGAGATTCTGAAGGAAGCTGAGCTCCTCAAACACAGATTTGGAGATGGACTCGAGATTCGCATGGGTCATGTACTCAGCATCAACGTCCTAATGGCAGAAGAGAATCACATTAAAGGACAATATTTCTGGGAGACAGCAAACCACTGGGAGACAGCCCCTGGTCCCCTAGAAACATCCCGGTCCTTCTGCTCACCTTCTTGAGGGTGACAAATTCATTCTCTGCTGCTGTTCGCTTGTTGATTTCATCCTCGTAGCTGTGACATAGAGCAACTTTAAGTCAGACTTAATGCTGCCTCCCATTCCCTTTGAGGACCCCCTAGGCAGCCAGACAACCGCAGACCC
Source organism: Monodelphis domestica (assembly GCF_027887165.1). Lineage (NCBI taxonomy): Eukaryota > Metazoa > Chordata > Mammalia > Didelphimorphia > Didelphidae > Monodelphis > Monodelphis domestica. The sequence continues at coordinate 32,254,148 of NC_077231.1, read as the reverse complement.
CTCCCCAGCCCACTGTCAATCTTCACCGTGCCCTACTCACTGAGAAGGATAAGCAGATTACGGCTCAATGGTGAATGGAATCAATGTATTATAGTTATTCTGATGTTGCCTCCCTCCTTTGGGAGACATATTTTAGCAGCAAGCTAGATAATAGTAGGGGGACTGCATGATAGCAATAACGCTCAGACAAGGTGAGCCCTGGCCAGGAGTGGGCTGCTATGTGAATACTCGGAGCGTCCTGATAGAGCAGAGCTTCGGACGGCTTTGTCAAAGGTGGTAAAGAGCAGTGAGCAAGCCTTCTGGCAGCTGCATCCCCTCTGATCAAAGAGAACTGAATTACAACACAGTCTGAACTTTTCTGCACAGAACACTTCTGAGCAACCTTTTGAGGCTTAGAACAACAACAGCAATAATAATAGGCAACAATAACCCAAGTGGTGAGCAAGGTCACTCTCCGGAGTACTAGAAGAAGAAGAAACCCCCAGGACAAAGCCTGTGGTTTGTAGGAGGGAGCTACCTCCCCAAAGGAGGAATTTCTTGACAAAATCCCAGAAATATTTGTGGGGTTACATCAAAACAAGCCCAAGTAAGTCAGTCATCAAGCCTTTTTTTAGAGCTTAATCTGTGGCAGGAGCCGTGCTAAGCACCGAAGACATAAAAGAAAGGCAGGAGAAGAAGGAAGATCAGATTCTGGCTAGGTAGAAAGGACTCTTTGTGTAAATAAAAATTCAGTGTTTTTAAAGCTCAGAGCAAAACAAAACATAAGGAGGGCAAATCTATAAATAAATGGAGATGCTAGAGAAGTCATTGGGCTCTGTGGCTGAGGGCCAAGGGGAAGGAGGAGAGATCGAGTTCTGCTTTTCCAAGGTGACCTCCTACTTATCCTGTCCCTCACCCTGAACATGAGCACTCCTGTGCTCTGCCCCCAACCCTCCCTCACCACCTCCACATTGGCCCCATCACCATGCTTCTCCCTGTCACCTGTGCTTTTGGTTGTCCACCTGATCGTGTATGTTATTCAGCTCAGCGTCCAGCCTTGCCCTCTCATTCTGGAGAGCATCCAGCTGCCTCCGAAGGTTGCATGTGTAGGACTCAAAGTATGGCTCCAAGTTCTTGGCCACCACAGTGTTCTGACTTTGCTCCTGAAGCAGAGACCACTTGGTCTCCAACACCTTGTTCTGCTGCTCCAGGAATCGTACCTGGAATCATGGAATCATAACGTTGAGATGTGGAGGACACCTTAGAGGTCAACTCCTCTGTTTTACAAAGGATGAACCATGGGCAAAGGAATTAGAATGACTTATCCAGGGTCACTCAGCTAGGAAAAAGTGGAGTCAAGATTCAAACCCAGTTTCTCTGGCTCCAATTCTTTCCATTTGTGGCATGTTTCAAGACAGTAAAGAAAGGACTTGAGACATCCATGCCTGACAGTGGGAAGGGGCCCAAATTTCCCACCATTCCCATGCCCCAGCTTCATGCTAGTGATCTGTCTACTACCTGACCTACCAGCAATAACACCAATTCCCATTTCCATTAAATTCACTGAGTTGTACTTTTCTCTCAACACTCATCTGAAGCAGGGAGTGAGAGGATCATTCTCAACAATTCACACAAAAGGAAACTGAGACTCATGAACATTAATGACTTGTCCAAGATCACACAACCAATAAGGGACTAAAACAGGGCTCAGAACCACCCACATCAAATACTCTCCACTACCATGATTCAACAGGAGCAGCCTTCACTCTTGAGATGGGAGCAGAGTAGGAATTTTCTCTGATGGGAATCCCAAAGGGACTTTTCTGGAAATTTTTTCCAAGACATTGCCAGTTGAGAGCTGGGTACTTTGGCCCTTTGGGAGTCATTCAAATGGTGCCTAATTCTGCCCAAAGGGAATGTAAACAGTTAGAGAGCTTCTTCTATGAGCTCTCACTAGAGCGATGTCACCAGAGTCAAGTCACTGAGGAATGAGGAGGGCAGGAAATTTGGCACATGATTTCACCTGTCTCCTGTTCCCTGGGCCTTTCACCTGCACAGAATCATAAAATCACCCATGGCAATAGACAAGGAGAGCCAGGGCACTGGGACATTGACAATGGAACATCAATGACATATATACAGTTCAGCCTCAGCACCCATGGTGAAGCAAGGGAGCAAGAAGAGAGAGAGAAATGCCAATTAACCAAAGGAATAACCAAAATGCCCAGGAAACCCAGATTCTGTGTACTTACAAGTACAAATGGAAACATATAACAAACTTGATGTCAGGAAATTTGGATTCACTAAATAGTTAATCATTTGACTTAGTTTCCCCATCAGTAAAATGGGTAGAATGGCTCCTGCCCTATCTGTACTCTATCTCCAGGATCAAATAAGATAACATATGTGAAAATACCAAAGCACCATATAAATAGTAATAGCTGGTCTTCAGAATTATAAAACCATTTCCTTATGGCAACTCTGGAAGGTGGTCAGTAGGACTAGCATTGCTCCCATTTTACAGTTGTGGAAACTCAGGCAGACTGATGAAGCAGCTGGCTTAAATAGTAAATGTCTGGGATTCAGTCCCAAATCTCCTGATTCCCACTCCAGACCTCTATCCACTAAGTAACTCTGCCTTCCAAGTAGAAGTAAAGGTTTTTCAGATATCCTCAACATCATCTCAGATGAAGTATGTTACACAGAGCTGTGGCCAAGCACTGGGAGAGGTAGGATGCCAAGGCTAGGAAGGCAGACTTATAAAGTCATTTTCAGGCACAACCATGTGTGGATTTATTTTGATACTCATCACTTATTGGCTAATTCCCTTATAAGGGAGAATAATCATACAATTAACCAATAAGGGAAAACAAAGCAGGACTTTTTTTCATTTTAAACCCTTACCCTGTCTTAAAATACACAGTATTGATTCTAAGACAGAAAGTAGGGGCCTAACAAAAAGAAAAAGAATTAATACTGTGTATGGGTTTTGAGGCAGAAGAGTGATGAGGGCTAAGTAAAGGGGGGTTAAGTGACTTGACTAGGGTCACACAGCTAGGAAGTATTTGAGGCCAGATTGGAGCCCAGAACATTTCATCTCCAGGCCTGGCTCTCAATCCACTGAGCCACTGGCTGCACCCAGATTTTCTTTTTAATTAAGTGAGGAAAACAATTTTGGGAGAAGAGGGGGAAAGTGATAGGAAGGCCAAAAAAAAGTTTTATAGGAAGGAAGGAGGAGAATTGTTTAAAGTACAGAAGAGAACTGTAGGACATTCAGAAGACACAGATGAGCAGAATAGCTTTGAAATTGTGTGGAGTTTATTGCACTCTTTCAAAAATATAAGCTGGATAGAGATTTGTGGTGATCCCATATAATTCTCTTTTTCTGTTCTGAGTATATGGGAAAACTAACATTCGATGATATTTGTCAGACAAAACAACCTGAAGGTTAAGATAAACAAGGTCCTCAGACAAGTAGAAGGGACTATCTTGGAACAAATACAATACTTCCAAGAGGTAGGCTGATGAATAAGAGCATTGAGTAATTCAGTGTTTACTTTGGGAGACCAAGTGGAATGGGAAATGGAAAAAAAAGAAAGAAACTGGGAGACAACCCTAAGGTCTTATTCTGATCTTCTATTCATGCATCTTTCATGATTGTTCTCACTGTCCTTTGGAAACTCTTCTGAAAGGCAAGAGAATGGATCCAAACCTCAGGCTTCCTAAATCTTCATCTGTGGTTGGAATAAAATGTCCCTGGCTCTAAATATTCTCATCTGCAAAATGGGAAGAGTTGGTACTGCCATTATCCTGCCAAGATTGAACTCTCAAGTTGGATTGAGATCCCAGCCCTGCCATTGACCAAAAATTAGTTGCATGACTTTCCTCAGTTTCCTTATTTGCCAAATGAGGAGGTTGGATCTTTAAATTAATTTAAAGAAATTTTGTTGCCCAGTAGAGTGGCACATAATCAGCATAATGATCAAAATGATGAGAATAGACAGTGGTGGACTTGGATTTGCAAGATCTAGGATCGAACTCTGCTCTTACCATTTTCCAGCTATATAATTTTGGTTAAGTCATGCTATTTCTATAAGCCTCAGTTTCCTCATCAGTAAAATGGAGATAATGCTTTCTCTATCTGCCTCACATAATTGTTGTGAGGTAAACATTCTGTAAACATTGAAAAAGCCTTGTGTGAAGTATCATTCTGTAGATTAATAATTCAAATCCAACTTCAGACACTTTCCAGTGTTCTCTGGGCAAATCACTTAACCCCATTTGCCTCAAGTTCCTCATTTGTAAAATGAACTGGAGAAAGAAATACCAAACCACTCCAAGAATCTTTGCCAAGAAAACTCCAAATGGGGTCATGAAGAGTCAGACACAACTGAAATGACTGAATGACAACAAAGATGATTAATGTCATATAATTAACCAATAAGGGAAGCCATATTATTATAAGTTTATATAAGAATTATCTATAATTAAAGTAATAATAGAATAACAGAGCATCTCCAAATGCAGATCCTTATGACTTGTGATCCCTGTCTTAGGCAAGAAGTGATTCCAGCAATTCCTTTGCCCCAGACCATTCAAAGCCTCCCAATCTCTGGAAGTGTCACCTCCTTCCTTGCTCCCCTTGTACTCACTATCCTCCTAATCTGAAGTCATTCTAAGACAATCCTTCTACTGCTATGCTTACTGTGTCCTGTGGTTATAAGTCTGTAACCATGTTAAAGCATTTAGGGATGGCCTGACTCTACCTTCAAGGTCCCTCCTCCCTCCATCCCACCCACTAATTTCCATTTCCTTACATTGTTTGGACCCAGTTTCTATTTCTTTCAAAAACTGACAAAAAAGAAGGGAGCCCTCTCCCATGGCTGGAGTTCTTCACCTCTCACCCCTATCTCTTGGCTTTCCTTGCTTCCTTCAAGACTCAATCCATTCCAGCTGTGTCCACCCTGCCCCAATGCCTTCCTCTCTGTCTCTCTCTCTGTCTCTCTCTGTCTGTCTGATATATATATATATATATATATACATATATAATTTTTTTTTCTGGCTGTACATAGGGGTTTGCATATTATCTCCCCATATCCTGGAAAGCAAGCACCATGGTTTTGTCTTTCTTTGTATTCCCAGCCCAATGCCAGGCACATATTAAGCCTTTAAATGCTTGTTGATTGACTAATGGTTTAACAGACTCAAGATGATGTGGTCTGATACTGAATCTTCCATTGATCAAAATATTTTCTTGGAGCATTGTCTTTTTTTTCAACTTTCAATTCAGAATTCTCTCCAGCCCCTCTCGCACTCATTCAGAAGGCAAGAAATGTGATACCTATTATGTACAGGAGCACTTTCTTTCAAAAATAAAAATTTCCATGATTCTCAGTGGTGTAAAGGATCTCAGAAGTCACCTAGTCCAATCTGGACCTGATCAGGAACCTCCTCAACACCACTCCCAGCACATGATCATTCAACCTTGGCTTAAAGACTTTCAGTGACAGAGAAAACGCTACCTCCTGAGAGAAATCATTTAACTTTTGGATGGTTCAAATTGTCAGGAAGATTCTTCCATGCTAAAACCTGCCTCTCTCCAAAGCCCACCCACTGTTCCCAGTTCTACCTTCTAGGACCACACAGATTAAATCCAAATAATGCCTAATGCCCCTTTCCAAATGTCAGCTCTTCAAATAATCGAAGACAGTTAAGAGCTGCCTATGGCCATCTCCATGGCACCTAGAGCATTTCCTCACAACAGTTATTTAGGGAAAAGAGTGGAAATAGTCTCATCACTCCCATTTTACAGATGAGAAAACTGAGAAAGGAAGCAATTTTCCCACAGTCACACAGCTAAGTACATCCAGGTCTCCTGAATCCAAATCCACTTTTCTTTCCACAATTTCACTCAAGGAGTAGCAATAGTGCTGGCCCATAAAAATGGAATAAGACTGGGGGGGGAGAGACTGAGATAGAATACAAGCAAATCCCATTTCATGTCTAGGGTCTATTTCCTAATAGACAAAATTCCCCACATGCTTCTCTGCCCCTTTCTCCTCTTCACCTCCCTCTCCACAGCTCACCTTGTCGATGAAGGAGGCAAACTTATTGTTGAGGGTCTTGATCTGCTCCCGCTCCTGAGTCCTCACCCTCTGGATCTCAGGGTCAATCTCCACATTGAGGGGAGTCAACAGGCTTTGGTTGACAGTCACCTCTTGGATGCCTCCAGGGGGGCAGGAGGCCCCAAAGTTTGGCCTGCTGGAGCCCAGGCCTAAATAGCTGCCAGCCCCAACACCAAAGCCCCCAAAGGACCTCCCATGGGATGCACCCTGAGCCATACTGACAGAGATTCGTGTATTAGCACCCAGATTGTGGTGGCTGTGGCTACCAAAGCTGCCCCTTGGGCTGCAATAGGCAGCACCCCCAAGCCTGCTCCCACCTCTGGACATTGTCATGGAGCTGAAGCTGGTGTGGGTCCTAGTACCACCCACACCACGGCCACCAGAGGCTGAGGAGGAGCTGAAGCCCCCTTTGGTGCTGTAAGCCTGGCGAGACATGGAGGCCCTCATGAATACTGAGGAGAAAGATGAGGAGAGTCACAGTCAGGCTGAGAGGGCCCTGAATATCCCAGGAGTGCAAGGAGATGGTCCTTTTATCTGCTTCCAAGAGAGGTAGCTTGTGGGCTCCCACAGACCAGAGGAAAAAAGAGAGGGAGGGGCAGCTGTGGGTCTGGGTATCCTCCCCCGCTCCCCCACACTTCTCTCAGTGTTATCTGCTCTTCTGAGGAGGAGCCAGGACAAAGCCCTGTCTGGGGTGGGGAGGCCACCTTTTCCACCATCCCCACCCCCTATACCTTTCCTAACTTGGAATATGATGACACCAGGTTCCTACTACTATCCCCCAACACCCTGGTGACAGCCTTAGATGCCTATGCCCCAGCCCAGACGGCTGTCAATGGAGTCCTTTCTTTTCTGTGGAGTTTTTTGTAAGAGGAATCCCCAAGGCCTGGGGCAGTGCAGGTGGTTAAGTTAAGTTGGGTAATAAAGCCAAAGAAGATTGGGTGCACAAGCCAGCTTCAGTCCCACCCTCCCAGGCAGCCCACAGCATCTGTCTTCTCTCCAGTCAGAACCAGAATATGTGGGGACCATTGTTTGCATCTTCATGTATTCGTATGGAAGCTCCATGAGGGCAGGGACCATTTCATCTTTGTCTTGGAATCTCTGATGCCCAGCATGGTGCCTATCATTATGGCAGGTCCTAAAGAAATACTTTTTGGAGTATTCTAAATCTCTCCTGATTAGAGAAATGCAAATTAAAACAACTCTGAGGAACCACCTTACACATAGCCAACTGGCCAATATGGCAGCAAAGGAAAGTGATAAATGTTGGAGAGGATGTGGCAAAATTGGGACACTAATACACTGCTGGAGTTGTGAATTGGTCCAACCATTCTGAAGGGCAATTTGGAATTATACCCAAAGAGTGCTAAAAGAATGCTTGCCCTTTGACCCAGCCATACCACTGCTGGGTTTGTACCCCAAAGAGATAATAAGGAAAAAAACATTTGTACAAAAATATTCATAGCTGCACTCTTTGTGATAGCAAAAAATTGGAAATGAAGGGTTGTCCCTCAATTGAAGAATGGCTGAACAAATTGTGGTATCTGTTGGTGAGGGAATACTATTGTGCTCAAAGGAATGATGAACTGGAGGGATTCCATGTGAACTAGAAGGACCTCCAGGAATTGATGCAGAGTGAGAGGAGCAGAACCAGGAGAACATTGTACACAGAGATAGATACACTGTGGCACAATCGAATGTAATGGACTTCTCTACTAGCAACAATGCAATGATCCAGGACAATTTTGAGGGATTTATGAGAAAGAAAACTATCCATATCCAGAGAAAGAACTGTGGGAGCAGAAATGCATTAGAAAAATATGTGATCCGTCACATAATGTGATAGGGATATGATTGGGTTTTGATGTTAAAGGATCATGCTACTGCAGATATGAATAACCTAGAAATAGGTTTTGAACAATGATACATGTATAACCCAGTGGAACTGCTTGTTGGATTCGGGAGTGGGGAGGAAAAAGTGTGGGGCGGGGGATCATGAATCATGTAACCATGGAAAAATAGTCTAAAGGGGAAAAAAAGAAGTGCTTTGGGGTTTATTGATTGATTCTTTTGCCGAAGAAAATTATGTTTGTTCTTCTTGTCCTCAAAGAACAGAACCAGATGTTCTAACTCAGAACCTATGGCATAACCCAGGTCAATTTGCTTACTTTTTCTAAGAGAGAGGAGGAAAGGGAGGGAAGGACACAATTTGGATCTTATAATTTCATAAAACACAGGTTGAAAATTGTTATCTCATGTAATTGGGAAAAATAAAATATCTTTGAATTACAAAAACATATGATAAATCTCACATTATTTTCAAAACTCTTCTGCTTATTAATGCTTTCTTCTATCCTGTGCATTTGTTTAAATATTTCTAGATAGATAGATAGATAGATAGATAGATAGATAGATAGATAGATAGATAGATAGATAGATGGATGGATGGATAGATGGATGGATAGATGGATGGATGGATGGATGGATGGATGGATGGATGGATGGATGGATGGATGGATATGGATGGATGAATATCACTGTTACTAACTTTCCTTCTCCAACTCCTCCCCCCCAGGTAAATGGCTACCTTTGGAGATAGTGAGTTCCACACTACAAGAAATCTTCAAATAATGACCATTTAATTATTGAGACATTGTAGAAGGTTAAGAAATAGGTTGGACCAGACAGCCAAGGAGGTCACTAAGATCTGTTTAGAGAAAGGGACTTCTCTCACTAGAGGAAAGGATCTTACTGAAGTCTAACATGTCACCTCTGGCCAAGCCTGTACCCAGAAGTGACATGACAATATCACAAGGGCAGCTGCAACTGCCCATCTCCTTACTGTTACCATCTTCCTGCCTGGGGGTCAGAGTGAGAAAGATGCCTCCATCAACCTCAAGGCCATCAGCACCTGCTCCTTACACAAGCCATAGGCCCTGATTTTTCCTAAAGGCCAAGTCCTGCAGGCATCTGCCCTTAAGTTCTGGGGTGAAAAGAAGGAAAATGTCCAGGCTACCCAGGAGGAATATATTAGGCAGGCCACTCAGGACAAGTATACTCCTTGGCCAGAGAGTCTCCACCCAAACCTATGAAGTCAAGGTATGCCCTAACAGGCCAAGCCATAGTCCAGGAAGAGGCTGAGATCCCAAAGCTCTGTGCCCTGATCCTTCCCATCACTCCTCACTGGTGTGCTATTGTTGTTCTGGGGTGACCCTAGTGGCTGACCCTCCTCAGCCCACTTTTTCCAACAAACAACTATTTTAATAAGGAAAAAATAAATCCCAGCAGGGCACTAGAGGGTAATAATAATGAGAGCATTTACATAGCACATCCTTCCTTCTCATTCAGGAATATCATCTCATCGAAGTCAGGGAATTTTTTGTTTGTTAATTTGTTTTAAGTAAATCCTGACCTTCTGTCTTAGAATTTATAAATTAAGTATGTTCCAAGGCAGAAGACAGGTATGGGCTAGACAATTGGGGTTAAGTGACTTGCTCAGAATCACACAGCTGTAAGACTCAGTGGAACTGCACATCAGCTACAGGAGGGAGTGGTAGGAAGGGATGGAAAGAACATAAATCTTGTAACCATGGAAGAATATTCTAAATTAACTAATTAAATAAAATTTTCAGAATCACACAGCTAGGAAGTATCTGAGCCCAGATTTGAACCCTCTGTCTACAGACTTACCTCTCATCAGGGAATGTTCTGCTCTTGCCTTTGTCTCCTCGTTGCCTAACAGTCTTTTTTATTGAATTTAATTAGTTGAACCATTTCTGTCCTTGAATGTTATGATTTTCAGTCATATCCAATGCTTTGTGACTCCATTGTGGGGGTCAAAGATACTAGATGTTTGCCATTTTCTTCTCTAGTTCATTTTACAAATGAGTAAACTGAGACAAATAAAACTAAGTGACTAGCCCTAGTGATTATTATTATTATCTTTCTCGCTTCAAGGGGTTTTGGTAGCTGGAAAATGGAAGAATCTAAGAACTGGGAATAAGGAAACCTTAGTCCAGAATCCAGATTCCTTCTATATCCTTGGCCAACTCCTTCTACCTTTCTAGTCCTACTTTCCTCTACTTGTAAAGGGATGTCAGTATGGAAGTCCTTAGGGAAGGAGTTGACCTAGAATTGCCAGGGATAAGATCCTTCACTTCCAGTCCACCTTCTTTCTTTCCCTGAGGCTTCAATCACTTTCTCAGACTCTCTTATCTATCTTCTTAGTTATGTGGGTGGCAGAGAAGCAGCTGAGTGAGATCTAGCTTTCAAAACAAGATTCAGGGTGCTGAAAAGAGAGTGATGTCAGCTCTCTGAATCACTCATCTTGGGTGGGAGCATCTCGAGTGGGAGAGAGTGAGGGGTTGTAAGTGCATATTCTGCTCCACCCTAAGGATGCCTGTCTGATGGTCCCCATGCTATTCCTAGGATCCTCTGAGCCACTGTGTTCATCCCCTGCCTCAGAGCAGGACAGATTAGGTCCCCTTGCCCAAATAGAAATGCATCCCTTCTTTTTGTTCAGTCTCTAATTCATGGTACTCTCTGTTGTATGAAATCGCTTTGAGGGTCTAAGAGGGGACAGGATTGGAGAAACTATGTCCTCCCATTCCTTAACTGAATCCTACATCTCTGTGATACAATGACTCTGGTTGTTTTCCTTACACACCGAACCCAAGATGGCAGGAAACTGGCGCAACTATTCTTTTTTACATTTTTTAATTTCTTTTTTGTTTTAAAACCCTTAATTTCTGTGTATTGTTCCAAGGCAGAAGAGCAGTAAGGGCTAGGCAATGGGAGTTAAGTAATTTGTCTAGGGTCACACAGCTAGGAAGTATCTAAGACCAGATTTAAACCCAGGACCTCCTGTCTCCAAGTCTAGCTCTCAATCCACTGATCCACCCAGCTGCCACCTATATTATTTATTTTCAATAATTATGAAGTAGAAGAGTTATTGATAAATTGTCTCCTAGCAGCCCAAGGTGAACTTCATGGATGGATGCCAGAATTTGGGATAGGGGGAGGGAGGGTAGTTATGGGAGGGGAAAGATAACCATAGATTCCCACAAAACTCCTTCGAGGAGCCTTGAGAGGAGGAAAGGACAATGAATTCCTGTGCTCGTGGTTATAGGACCTAAGGGATGAGAGACAAGATGGAAGGGAACAGAAAGCAGTATCAATAGTATCTTCTTATGTTCTCTTGAAGCAGGGAAAGAGTTACCAGAAGATGTCATAAGAAACAAAATAATGGCTTAGCCCTGTGTAGACCAAATCCCTTTATTTTCCTAAGGACAATGAAATGAGGTTTTTAACCTCTCTAAGGTCCCATAGAAAATTAGTGACAGGGTCAGGATTTGAATCCAAATTCTCAAACTCAAGATCCAGGGTTCTTTCCATTATCCCACTATGTGAGGATAAGAAAAGAGAGGGAAGATTTCTCCTAAGTTACCATTCTTCCTCCATTGTTTTACAGTTATGCTTGCCATTGTTTTTAAACTCCAAAGGACTATTATTTCCAGGTGTACCACATGTACCATGGGGCAAACCCCAAACACAAGCAATTTAGAATGACTTTTAGAGAACGTTTCTCTGTTCACAGTAATTCTTGTTTGGAAAAAGTTCCCCTCTTTGGAAACCAGGCCAAGAAAGTCTGTTTCTAAGGAGCTTTCCTAAATACATTTAATGTGGATCAACATTACTCTTGTCCTACTGATTGCCACCACCACCACTAATGAGCAGGGTTCTGAGAAAAAAACCTTAGAGAACTTCCAGGCTCTTGATACTGATCACATCTCCAGGACACAGAGAAGAACAGCATTTAAAGTATATGTTCATGGAGGAATTCCATGTGAACTGGAATGACCTCCAGGAAGTGATGCAGAGTGAGAGGAGCAGAACGAGAACATTGTACACAGAGACTGATACACTGTGGTACAATTGAATGTAATGAACTTCTCTACTAGTAGCAATGCAATGATCCAGGACAATTCTGAGGGATTTATGAGAAAGATGCTATCCATATCCAGAGAAAGAACTGTGGGAGTAGAAACACAGAAGAAAAACAACTGCTTGATCACATGGGTCAATGGGGATATGATTGGGGATGTAGACTCTAAACGATCACCCTAGTGCAAATATGAATAATATGGAAATAGATCTTGATCAATGAATGGCACACGTAAAACCCAGTGGAATTGTGCATTGGCTACAAGAGGAGGGAAGAGAAAGAACATGAATTATGTTCCAACTAGATGGAAAATTAGTTATATTAATATAATGGAATATTATTATTCCATAAGAAATTATAAAGATGAGGAATTCAACACCCCATTCCATGAATCTTGTAATTCATCTAGTGAGTAACGGATTGATTTCCAATAGGCATCAAGCATTGATCCCTTTGTTGTAGGTGATTGGTTTTTCATTTCATTGTTTACAGATCTCAGTGGTTTGCCCTATCTAGGCATAAATCCAAGAAGCTTATCAGAGATTCTTATAGACTCTGAATTCTTAGGAAGGGAGTTATCTGATGAACTAGAAATAACAAATATTCTCCTATCTGAAAGGGAAATTTGGTCAGTTAATTTTCACCAAAGGATAAAAAAAGGTTGATTTTTCATCAATCCTAACTTCCCCCAGGACTTACATTTGGATCTTCATGTGTTTTACCAAAATCCATTGAGGAAACTACTCTCTAGGAATTCTATTTTGGGTTGCCCTACAAAGACCCATTGGGGAAAATGTCCATCCAGGATGGTTTGATTTCTCACTTGTGAGTAAGGGGTTGGGTTCTAGTTGACCCTAAATCCTTAATCCCTCTTGGGAAAACTGAAGTTTTCCAGTTTTTCCAGTTACAGTTTCCTTCCCCATAAAAACAGTGGGTGTCAACTTATGGCAGTAGTGCACATGGATCTGGAGAGTGGATTCTCCCCCACTCAAAAGATAGTATCAACTGGGTCACTGATAGATATCTAGCAAAACATGTGGCAGAAGTCAGTGTGCCAATGTGGTCCAAGAGAGTAATTCATTTATAATGCTCATCAGCTCCCACCTCATTTGTGGAGAAGGGGGATCCTCCAGGCATCATCATCTCAGAATCTAGACCTCTAGCCAGAAAAGGGAACTTTCCTTGTTAACATTTTACAAGTAATCCCAAATGCAATCGTCCTCTAGTTCAAAAATTCAATCTATGTTATGGATTGAACCTTCTAGAGAGAGACTTCCTAATGCTTGTGCTCCTTGCAGAAAGAAAAAGATAATAAGCACAGTTTCTGTTTATTTGGTGAGCAAAGCTGGTAAGCTAATATAGAACAGCAAAGGTCTAACTGAAAAAGGGTGTGCTTATACAATGCCCTCACAGTATATCCACCTTCCGGAGGGAGTCTAAACCACGGAGTGGTACTGTGAGTCTTGGGGAGAATGTGCAGGACTTTGGGGAAAAGAACTTCACTAAAATGTCAAAGGCTTGCCCTGACTGTAACACTAAGTTCTGCATTTCAGGGAGGGGTACACTGGAGCCAGCTCTTACCCGCTAACATGAGCCAATTGTTTTGTTTTCAGTGGGGATATTTACACATTAGAAATCATTAGACATTATAAATCGAGACTTAATTTATTATTTTGTTTATTATCTAGACTTAAAGCAATGAAGGGCAACTAGGTGGTTCAGTGGATTGAGAGTCAGGCCCAGAGATGGGAGGTCTTGGGTTCAAATCTTGTCTCATACACTTACTGGCTGTGTGAACCCAGGCAAGTCACTTAAACCCCATTGCCTAGCCTTTACCAATACACAGTATTGATTCCAAGATGGAAAATAAGGGTTTAAAAAGGAAAAAAGAAAGCCACGAATGAAGTGGTAATAATGAAAGGCTGCAGCTAGATAGTTCTGTGGATTGAGAACCAGACCTAGAGACAGGAATGACGTCCTGGGTTCAAATATGGCCTCAGATACTTCCTAGCTATGTGACCCTGGGCAAGTCACTTAACCCCCATTGCCTTAGAACCCAAGACAGAAGATTAGGTTTGTTTGTTTTTTTAATAATATAGATTAAAATTCAAGCTATGTTGTGCTTTGTAGGAGATAGGGTTGTTAGATATTTACCAATATGCCCCTGAGAAGAACTAATGTATTTTCTCTATGTGTGTGTGTGTGTGTGTGTGTGTGTGTGTGTGTGTGTGTGCGCGCGCGCGCGCGCTCTTGAGAATCCTTTACATCTTCCACATTTTCCATGGGTTAAAATGAGAACTTTCTTGTATCCAGTGTTCATTTTTTTTTTTTGCTTCAAGAGCTTCTTTTGTAATTACGTACCCCAATGGCTACATGTGAAGAGTCTAGACATGCATTATACCCTGTGTATACTGGGAGATTTTCCCAGAACATATCCAGAATGGGGTAGTGAAGCAAAAAAAGGGGATGAATTTCTTTGGGTCAACCTCCAGGATTTGATCCAGTTTGTGTGAACCTAGAATCTTAAGGTATTCTCTTTACAAGTTCCAGTTAGAAGATGCCCATAAAATTAAGCAAAACAAAACAAAAAAAATACTCACAATGACTATAATAATGTGAACAAAAAGGCAATTGAAATCCAATTAGTTTCAATGACTAATCTTGGCCTGGAAACATGAGACACAGATGTTCTGTCTGTCAGACGTGGTTACTTTGTTGGTTGATTTTGCTGTTTTTCTTTGTTACAAAGTAGGAATATAACTCAATAAGTATTTGAGATTTGAAGGGTGGGAAAGGGAGGAGAGAAGAGAAGGAAGAAGGAGGAGAGAAAGAGGGAAGAAAAGGGAAGAGAGAGCGAGAGGGAGGCATGTTAGTTAGGATTTCAAGGACAGAGCAAGTAGTCTTATCCAGGATGCCCTATGATATGAGTTCAAATGGGAACACCAGATGGAGGTAGCTTTCAGCTGGCTGAAGAATTTAAATTTGTCATAAGAGGCAAGCTACCCTGTAAGTTTCAAAGTAGGAAAAGGAGACAACTAGAAGGTCTTTGAGGAAAAAGACCTCCCTGAGAACAGAGGCAGACAAAGAGATAAAGAGGTCCATTCGAGTCATCAGATATTGCTTCTCCTCAAAGGAAAAGTAGAGAAATGGAGACCAAGGAAGCTAAATCAATATCCTCCAACATCACGCAATAAGAGAGAAATGGAAGTCAGAAAGAAATTTTTACATATAGACTTAGAAGGGAGTAAGTTGTGTTTTTTATTATTTTATTTTTATTTATAGTACCTATTATGTAAAGGCATTTTACAAATATTATCTCATTTGATCCTCACAACAACCCTGAGGGGTTAGGTGCTATTATTATCTTCATTTTATAGTTAAGGAAACTGAAAAGAGGTTCAATGATTTGCTCAGTATCATCACAGCTAATAAGTATCTGAGGTTGGATTTGAACTCAGGTCTTCTTGGCTCTCCAAGCCCAGCATTTGGTCTACTGTACCATAGAGTCTTTGGGACCTTAGGGCTTCTCTCTTCCCCCTTTAATTTCTGTGGTTGGAACCAGACTAAACTCTGTCTGAACCAATGCAATTATTTTTTCCAGACTGAACTAGCTGAACCTAACATAGCAGGAATGAATGGATCATGGCTTGAGTAGAGTCTTCTCTGCATTTGAATATGAGTATGAAATATGAAATTCTCCAAGGGGAAAAGAAAGGAAGTCCCAGGCAAGGAAAGTGCATTCATAAATGAACACAAATGAGAATTCTTGAGCTGAGAACTAGGGGAGAAACTCAAAAGATCATAGATTTCAAGCTGAAAGCAACCTCTGAGGCCATTTTACAAACTCTTCATTTTACTATGTTGTCCAAGGCCAGCCAAAACACCTGCCAAAAGTTGGGTTCAAAGCCCAGTTCTCAGAGTCAGGGTATCTTCCACTGTAATAGCAATACATCTCCCCAACCCAGAATTCTCTGGGGGGGAAAAAACCAAACAATTTTTCAAGACCAGGAAACAAATAAACTTTATTGTTGTTTCAGAATCTCAACCCCTTGGGTCATAGAATTTAGAGCTAGAAGGAACTTTAGACATTATCTAATCCTATCCTTTCATTGTATAGATAATGAAGCTGAAACACAAAGAGGTCAAATAACTTCCCCAAAGTCACAAATCTAGTAAGTGGCAAAGCTGAGATTTGAACTCACATCCTCTCTCTCCACTGTGAGGCAACCTCTCAGAAGAGCAGGGTTCCAGACCTGGTCCTGGTTTGTAGTAGCTATATGGCCTTAGGTAAATCAGTAAAATCTCTCTGATCATCCTTTTCCTCATCATTAAAATAGGTATAACAATATTTATACAACATGACTCATAGAGATATTATGAGGAAAGTGAAACTATTAAAATGTGATCAGCTATTGCTTGTGGGAAAGAAAAAGTGTCAATCAATCTATGTCAGGGTCTGCGTGTGTTAGAGAAAATGTGAAAGGGACTGAGTTGGTTAAGAAAGGGAAGTTCTAGATTGTGGAACTCTGTCTCGGCCATTAAAGGATCTGCCCTTGGGGAAATCCCCTGCCATTCAGTATGTGATAGTCTTCGAACTGGACATTGTTGTCTTCTTCAAGATGGTGCCAGTGACAGAACCCAAACTGGATCCAGAAAATCCCGAACCAGAGACAGAGATGGAGCCACAGCCAGCGTCAGGGCCTTTGGAGGAGTGGGAACCTCCAACAACAACACTGGAACAGCTGAATTCCGAGTTCTTGCATCCTGTAGAGCTGGCGATATCTCCACCAACCACTGCTACAAAGAAAGGTGTGTCTGTTACTACTGGGTCTTCTCTCCGCCTCTCCTTGGAGGAGCAAAACAATACCAACCCATTTACCCATTCCCAGAAGCCAACAAGAACTCACAGATGCTGACATTGCTGGTGCATTCCCCAGATGTCCTGTTGGGAAAAGGACAGGAGAAGGGAAATCTCAGGCAGGATTCACTGTATCCATCACTCTAGAGCTCTGAGGGCCCTCTAAAGGCAACCAATCCACAAAGCAAGCCCCAATTCACAATCCCACTTATTAAATCTGGAAAATGACTCAGAGTGGGGAAGCTCCCCAGGGTATGAGGGTATTTCATCAGAAATTTCTTTGTAACATACAGTATAGTTAAATCATCCCAAGTCCCTTGAGTCACTGGCAGTCACCTGCACTCCTCAACCTCCAATAGCCTCCTGTAGGTGGCTATTTCCACATCCAGGGCCAGCTTGGTGCTTATCATCTCCTGGTAGTCTCGAAGCAGGCTTGCCATGTCTTGCTTAGCTTTCTTGAGGGCACCCTCTAAGTCCACCAGCTTGATCTGGGCATCCTTGAGGGCCTGCTCTCCACGTTGTTCAGCATCAGTGATAGCTGACTGGATTGTAGCGTTCTGGGAGAGGAAAAGCATTAGCTGAAATAGATCTGTCACCGGACACTTACCCCAGTCCACAAGGGACTTGGAGGTAAATTTGGGGGGTTTTCAATTTCCCTTGCCTTACATGAGCAGAGAATTCCGACATCAGGGATGTCAAGATTCAAATAAATCCATTTATTTCCTTGACTTTATATCACTCTTAGGGAGAAAATCCAGGTGACTTTCTAGCTCCTTCTCAGTGGCCAAATGGGGGCCATCATGACTTTGGAGGAAAGGGGCAGTAGGGAATAGAATTAATAGTGAATGCATTAGACTTGCCATCAGAAGACTTGGGATCACATCTGTCTTACCACTTTCCTTTTTTCCCCTTCCATATTAAAATCAATAATGAGTATTGATTCCAAGGCAGAAGGAGCAGTAAAGGCTAGGCAAGTGGGGGTAAGTGATTGCCCAAGGTCACATAGCTAGGAAGTGTTCAAGGCTGGATTTGAACCTAGGACCTCCCATCTCTAAGCCTAGTGCTCTATCCTCTAAGCCACCCAACTGCCCCAATCCTGCCATTCTCTAGCTAGGTGACCTTGGGCATATTACTTCAATTCTCTGACCCCCTAGTTTTAACTTAAGTAGGGGTGATTAGGAAATCCACACTATGAACCTCAAAGGATTGTTGTAAGGAAAGAAGTTGACATATCATATGGTGCTATAGAAATGTGAATTCTCAGATATCAGAGCAGAACAAGCCATGTAGTCCATGCCCCAATTTGCATGTAATTGATTGGTTGAATGCTAAGATTGCCTGCCACGTGAGCGAGGCAGGACCCCAAACTTCATTGTAAAATCACATTGAGGTGTTTTTCCATTGTCCAGTATTGGGAGCTGTTTGTGGCTCAGTGCCTCTCCAGCAGAGGGAATATGTGAGAGTCGATTGTCTGAGAATTCAAAGAGGTGGGATTCATGACCCAAAATGGGATGATTTAGAGAATAATGTGATGCAGAAGTATGTGCTATCAGATCCTGATAGTTTGTCAGATGGAAAGAAGCAATGACCCAGATAATCCAGACCTTTCTCCTTTGAGTTTGGGGGTGTTGTTATGTGCAAGGGGAAAAGGAGGGATTTTGAGCCAATATCCTGGGAATTCCAGATCTTTTTAACAAGGTGTGAAACTGCCCTAAAAGAAGCCTTCTCTGTAGGAAGTCCAGCTTCCTTATCTCATTTCCCAGCAAATCTTAGCTACTTTACACTTTCCCTAAGGTGGGATGAAGGAATTAAATATTTTAACTTAAAATACTTTCTCTTGGGGCAGCTAGGTAGCACAGTGATAGAGAATGCAGTTCTGGAGTTCTGAAGGACATGGGTTCAAATCTGACCCCAGACACTTCCAAGCTATGTGACCCTGGGCAAGTCACTTGACCCCAGTTGCCTCGCTTTTACCTCTCTTCTGGTTTAGAATCAATACTAAGACAGAAGGTGAGGGTTTTCTAAAAATACTTTCCCTTGAAGTTCTTGCCAAGGTGGATAAATCCAAAGGAATTTCAAAACTAAGAACAATGAGCTAACCAAGAGACAGCATTGTTAAGAACCACTACCTGCTTCTTAGCTAGGAGTTTTATGCAATTAGTTGGGTATATAAAAACAAATGAGGACTTGGGTCTCTTTGCCACATAACTAGACCCCTAACCAATACACCAAGGAAAAGAAGAATTTAATGTCTCTGCTTATAGCCATAACTAATCAAGGGTTGGGTCTCCTCATTTGGAGAGCAATGAAAGAAGCAGGAGCTGGAAGGGTAGGTTTTACGGACACAAAAGGAAGCAAGCAATTGGAAGAAGATGTTGGAGGAGAAGCAAAGAGGATGGGAACCCAGAAGAACTGACCTGTTTCTTGATACTTTCAATCTGGTTTTGAAGTCTCTGAATTGCTTGGGTCTGCTCAGTGATTTGAATCTTGGTGTCCCTCATGCTTTCTCCATATTTCTCAGCAGACATTTGAAGTTCCTGATACTGAATAAGGGGGCCGGAGGTGAGCCTCTTATTCACTAGTGGCCCCCACCTCTTGATAGTGTTCCCCTCGGTCACACATGACCCTACCTACCTCCTCCCATGTCCATATCAATGATGCCCACTAATGGATTTAGGTTAGATTGTTGAGAGGACTTCAATTCTCCCCTCCAAGAATATAAGAAGATACAGAGCCCGAGTTCCCTCAATGGATGGGCATTTAGGGGGCACTGAACATCATTAGTTTCCCTCTTCATGACTATGCCTGGAGAAAAGGGGAACAATGGCGCCCTACCCCTCCCTGAATCCACCCACTCAGTAGCAAAATGATATCAAACAAAAAATCTCTAGAAGCCAGCCGTTCAGACTCTTTCTGGATTAGAACAGGCAGGCAACTGGGGAAAAGGTCAGATGACCTCTACCTAAGGGACTGTGAACAGAAAATGGGATAACAGACAATGCCAGGACAAATACCTTGGTCTGGTACACAGCTTCAGCCTCTGCTTTGCTCTTCTGAGCATAGAGTTCATACTGAGCTCGAACCTCTGAAATGATGCTGCTGAGGTCCAGGCATCGGTTATTGTCCATGGAAACGAGCACTGAGGTGTCATTGACATGAGTCTGGAACTGATTGAGCTCCTATAGAAGAAATGGCGTTATCCTGAGCCCCAGACCCTCCAGCTCAGGAACCCAGAGCTCCAATTCCTTTTGAGCCTCTAGGTTCAGTAGCATCACTGAGGGGGCATCAGGCAGGGCTAAGCCAGGGACTGGAAAGAGAGCGGTTGTCAAGCTGGACCAGACATTAAAGACCAAAGAACTCTTCCAGTCTTTACCTGACTCCAAGGAATCTTGGCCTGCAGTGGGGGCACTTAGATGGGAACACTATGCCAGGTTGCCTAACAGGGGTATCCTGGCCAATCTGAAATATGGTAACAGAAACCTGGCCATCCTTTGGCCCACCCTCAACCCTCCCCCCTTGGGATTTCATCAGAGACTCCATGTGGTCCTCACTTCCTGGAACAGACATTTCAAAAAGCAGATGCTCTCTTGAAGACCCTCTACTTTGCTTTCTAATTGCAGCTTGCTCACGTAGACACCATCTACATCCTAGGAAGAAATGGAAACAAGAGACCTCAGCTAACTGCTGCCCAGATCTATCCCCAATCTACAGAACCCTCCCTCCTACTCTGCCTAACTATAGAGGGATACTCTGTGATTGGGAACAGGCCACCCTTTTTTAACATTGGCCATACTCCCCTCTTCCAGGAAGCATTCTTTGGCTAATTCCAACCAGTTCCTCTTAAACAATTTCTCCTCCCTTCTTCTAGAATAAATCTCCAGACAAATCTTCAGCAGCCCATAACTTCATGTATGTGCGTGTATCCAGGGTTATGTGTAGCCTTGGAGTTCCTTGAGAGGCAATGCTCAAATTCAAATCAAAACTCAGATATGTGGGTGGGGGGGGGGGGAGAGCAATGTGGCTCAATGCATTGAGAGTCAGGCCTGGGGAGAAGAGGTCCTGGCTTCAACTCTGGCCTCAGACACTTCCTATCTGTGTGACCCTGGGCAAGTCACTTAACCCCAATTGCCTAGTTCTTACCACTCTTCTGCCTTAGAATCCTTTTTAAAAAGGGGCTTTTCTTTTTAAATAAAGCTCAGACATGTGTGCCTCATAACCACTCACTTAACTTCTGCCTGCCTCAGTTTCCTCATCTATAAAATATAGCCCCTGCTTCCCAAGATTGCTGGGAGGATCAAATGAGAATATTTGTAAAGCCTAGTACATAGCACTATGTGAGTGTTAGTTATTATTTTTATTATTATTATCATCATCAGAGGAAGAAGAAATAACATTAGGCCATTCTCACCTTCTTGAGAACCACAAAGTCATTCTCGGCTATGGGACGTTTGTGAGCCTCCTCTTCATACCTTCCAAATGAGAAGACACAGATTGAGGACCCCCAGAGGTCATCCTGTCCATTCCCCTACCTCCAAAAGGGGATGTCCAAGAGGGGATGTCTCCCTCTCCCATCCTTACACTCTACCAAAGAGAAGGCTCTATACCCCCTTTCAGAAGTTTTCTGTCTTTCCCATCAGGCAGTCGCTTCTTCATTTTTGAATCTAAGCCCTCTTGTCAGGTCTACCCATTTCCCCTTCAGAGGAAAGTCTGAGTCAGGGAGCTTAAACTTTAGCAGGGCCATGAATAAAGCTAGAAACTAAGAGATCTCCCCTGTGACCCTTCTCCGTTCCATTTTTGCAACCAAATGGTCAAAATCTGAACTCCACTGACTCATCGTGGCTAAACAGGAATTTCCTGAGCTCACTAAGCTATTGGGAGAGGCAGCCAGGTATTGTGAAAAGAGTACAGGTAGGTGACCTGATGAATTCTTGTCCTAAAAGCTTGGGTATTTTGATTTAACAAACATTAAATGACTAGTCATTAAAAAAGAAGAAGAAGAAGTAGGCGACCTGCGTTCAAATCTTGACTTGGCTATTTTCTAGCTAGGTGACTTGGGCTATTAATTTGAGTCTCTGGGGGTCAGTGTCTTCCTTCTGTCAAATCACAAAATCAGTATGTTGGGCCAGATAATCCCTAAAGTTCCTTTTAGCTCTAGACTCTGTTGTAAGCTTTTCCTCCTTCCTACCACATTGGGGCCCTCAGGTAGGGAAGGTATGAGAGGGAAGGGGGTTGCTTTTTCCTACTTAGTTTTATACTCCTCCTCCTGGTCCTGACAAGTCTTCAGCTCCATGGTCAGTGCCCCATGTTCCCTCTGGAGTTGCTCTAGAATCCTCTTTAGCCTAGCTACAAATGCCTCAAAGATGGACTCCAAGTTTTGGAAGCGGCCACTCGTTCTCTCCTGGTCCTGCAAAAGCTGCCACTTGGTCTCCAGAACCTTGTTCTGCTTTTCCAGAAACTGAACCTAATAGACAACAGAAGACTTTTTGAAAATTCTCCATCAAGTGTCTAGACCTACAAAAAAAAGCTTCAGAATTGAAAATAGAAAACAGAGGGGAGAGGGTTACCCAGTAGCCAAAAGACCCAGATTTGCCACTTCTTGGCTGTGGCCTGGGTAATTCACTTTTGGAACTTTAAAGTCTTTCAGATGCTATAATTCCGCAGCTAGTCTGCCCGATGGAGTCTTCCTTCACTTAATGAAACAGAACAACTCTATTTTGATCCTTCTTTCTCTTTGGCAAGTCCCAAGGAACATTAGAGAATTCCAAAGAATTAGTGGAGGTAGCCCATCCAAGTATTGACTAACTGTGTTCATTCAAGAACCCCCAAAGCCCTCCCCGGAATTATCAGACAAATGGGTTCTAAGGTCCTTGGAAGACATGACTGATGGGTGTGGGGTGATGGGAGGCCTTCTAACCCTGGGGTGATTGAATAGGTTATGATGAGAAGCCAGAACCCCCCCTTATCCTCCAAGATCTCTAAGACTGGGTCCAGAAACTGTCTCTCTGGGGAAGGTTTGGCAGGAGGGGACTGGATTTAATGACCCTCACCTTGTCGATGAAGGAAGCAAACTGATCGTTGAGGGCTCTAATCTGCTGGGTTTCCTGAGCCCGAACCGTTTGGAACTGAGGGTCAATCTCAATCTTGAGGGGGGTCAGCAGATTCTGATTGACCGTGACCTCCTGGATGCCTCCTGGGGGACAAAGACCTGTCCCTCCCCCGCCCCGCCCAAGCTTTACCCCAAATCTGCCCCCTGACCCCCAGTTTCTCCCAACTCTGCCAGAGATGCCCCTAGTGTCTCCCATGGAACAAAGGCTTTTGCTGCTGAAGCCACCAGCTTTCTTTACTCCCCGGGTGCCATCTCTACTCCAGCTCCGCCCCCTAGCAGAGCAAGCAGAGCGGGCACTGAAGCCCCCATGGGCGACAAATGGTACGCAGGACATAGTCAGGCCTGATGGTCTCAACAGCTTCAGACAGATGGGCAGTCCAACGAAGGGAGTGAGTTTCTGCCCTGGGGCTCTGGCACGAGACTTTTATCCCCACCAAGGGCTGGGCTGGGCCTGGGAGAGCAGGACAGACCAGGATGATGATGGCCTGACTGTGTCTGTCACTCCCTCTCCCACCACCACCAGCAGCTCACACTGACCTGTCCTAAAACACACCCAGAGTCAATCAGCCCCCAACAAGGCCCCATCATGGTCATGGCCAGAGCCCTATCTTTGAAATGAAGGACTAGATAGGGGAGCTGGCCTCAGGGAGCTTTCTTTATGAGGGGAAAATGGGGCTCCCTCACTCCCCCCCAAAAAATTCAGAGAAACAAGACCGTTTTGGATACCAGTTAAGGGAGGGGTGAGATGAGCAGAAAGTAGAGTAAGCCAAGCCAGGGGTGTATGGGAAATCAGAAAAGGGAGTCAGCAGGAGGGAGGAGAAAAAAGAGAAGGGAAAAGAAGAGGAATGGAAATGGGGGGGGGTAAAGAAAGGGGAGGAGCCACAGAAGATGCTCTGTGAGCTCCAGAAGGGGTAAAGGGGAGGTGTGGGGAAGGGCTGAGAGCAGGTTTGCCCTACCAGAGTGCACAGCCTGAGCCAAGATGCTTCAGAAGTTGAGAGACTTCTCAGCAGCCTCCTGAACAAAGGAAAATGAAGTTTCTAGGAGACTATTCTCGCTCTCCAGATTGGGTGTGGGGGGAGGGGGTCAGAAAGAAGCAGGGAGAGGCTAGAAAGTCATCTAGGCTACATGACACAACAAGGTTTGGGAATGAAACTGGAAAAGAGAATTCCAAGTCCCTCCCCTACCACCACCCAATCCATCAATCAAGGCCACTGTCCTTCCTGCACCCAGATCAGGTGTCTTTAGCCTCAGCTCCCAGGCAACAGGGTGTCTCCCTTCAGTTTCATGAGCATGTGTACTTAAGGGTCAATCCACTTGATGCCAATTATTACATTCATGTGGCGCAGCAATACCCCAGGCTGCAAGACACACCCAGCCATTGAAATGAAGTGTTTATAAGAGGAATATCTTTCTAATCCTCCCAGTATCTCCAAATCATTACTGTTTTGAGGGATTATCAGAGAAAAAGAATAGAAAGGTAGACCCACCGAATGTGATTGATCTGAGACTTCTCTGAGATATGAGACAGGAAGGGTCCTAGGCATGTACCATGCATGTACCAGCACTGGGGATAAAAATACAAGAAAACAAAAAGACAGCCCCTGCCTTCAAGGAGCTTACATTCTAATAAGAGAAGCTGGCATGGGAAAAGAGATCTAAAAGGGAATGGGGCAGAAAAGTTTCCTCCAAAGGAGTGGGAGAAAAACTGGAGTGGTGACAAAGTTCAGAGAGTAAGAAACACAGCCACTAGGGGAAGGAAACATGGCTGGCCTGGGTCCTTCCCCAAAATGGAGGCACCTATGAAAGAGAAAAGAACTCAGTATGAAAAAGGGAGATTCTGGCCCCAGATAGCGAAGGAAGTTCCAGGATGGGAAGGTTGATTGTGTCAAGGAACTAAAGAGCACATGCAAATATTTACCATGCCCACTGTAGTACAAGACAGACAAATTTCCCAGGAAATTATATTTTTTGTTGTCATTTCCTGAACCCATCTCCAAACTCACATAAGACATTAGAGGATCTAGACATTCAAACTGAGGTTCTGCCACATTAATTGAGCAAGTTATTTCACCATTCTGGCCTTGGTTTCCTCATCCATAAAATGGAAGATCCATGGTGGCAAACCTATGGCATGCATGCCAGAGGAGGCACTCAGAGCCCTCTCTGTGGATGCACCATCATCCCAGCACAGAGTTCACTAGAGTTTCTTACTAGAAAGCCGAAGGGACATGTGCCTGAGGACATTTCTCACATCACCCTCCCCTCTAAAGGGTTCACCATCACTGGTCTAGATGATTCCTCAGGCATCTTCCATCTCTGAATCATTCATCCTATAAAGCTGAATGAAGATTATAGTCTGGTAGTCGTGGAATCTGGAAGTTGGAAAGAGTCTTTGAAGACATCTAATTCCACTTCACTCCCAGTACAGCTTGTCCTTCTCCATAAAACTTTATAAATGAGTTTACAGTCTAAATTAATGTTATTGCCTTTGGCTATCCTCTATGTCTTCCCTAAACAAGTAAGTCGTGTTTTTGCAGACTAACTGAAATTTTAGGCTTTGGAAGCCTCCTCATTATGGTAATTGATTTTGGTTACATTTCTCTGTAAAATTATTATAATTAGAACCCACATATTTTCTTCTCCCCATATTCCCTTTTTTGGCAGCATTAACTTATTTAGGCCAGGCAAGAGTTGTTTGAACTGTACATCTGTTTCTCATTTTTTTCATTTTTCCCTATATATTAACATCCATTTTGAGTCTGTCCTCTGACAAGTTAATGTTTTGACAGCTGATTCAGAAATGACTCCCACATTCATAACAAGTCTTGTCTAATAATTAAGATATAATCAGTTGCATTTTGGGAGATGTTTTTGATGCTTGTCATATCTAATACCTTCAAATTCTTGCCTTTAAAAAATATTCATGATTTATAGAGATGAGGGTAGTATCTAGGAGTCTTTGGTTTCTCTCTTTCTTTAGCACTGAATTATATTTTCCATCTTTTTCTCTTCGTTATCCTCCCCTATACACATCATGGCAATGAAATTGCAAAATATCAAAATCTGATGGGAAAAGAAGGGAACCAGACCTGTGATTTCACTTGTGCAAGAAACTTATGGAGAGAAAACTCCTCCTACTAGAGCAAATGGGTAACTCTTCTTCAACTTAAGAGAGTCTTAGAGAGGTGTCATGGGCATAAAGAGGTTAACTGACTTGCTGAGGCTCATATGATCTGTATATATCAAAAGGATTTAAACTTAGGTCTTCCTAACACTGAGACAGGCCTTCCGTTATGCTAAGGTGTTATTCATCAAAGCATGTGTTGATGAAAATTTCAAGGTCTTAACAAATTCTTCTGCATCCTCCACAAAATATATCCACACAGAGAATGTTGTTTTTATAGTGGATTTTATGCAAATAGTTACCATGAGCACTGCAGAACAAGATAGATAAGTTTCCCATGAAATGATATTTCTTGTTGACATTGGATATACAATAAAGTCAGCTTTGCTAGGATCTTTATTCATATCAGCAAGGAAAATCAGTGAGCCCATCTCCCATCTAAGTTCACCTTTCTGTTGTTGGTTTCATTTATGGTGAGAATATCAAGATTAAGAAGATGCAGTTCCTCTAGTAATGTGTCTACTGGTTTATCATTGGACAATTACTTAAGAAAGTACAAGGTTTAAATAACAACTGGTACAAAGGTCCTAATTACTGGAAAATAGTCTAGTAGAAATTGGGTTAGGACTGATACCTTGTATAGTATACCAAAATAAACTCCAAATGAATATATGGTTTAAATATAACAGATCATATCATAAACAAATTAGAAGAATGAGGAAAAAATTAATTTTCAGAACTATAGACAAGGGAAGAAGTAACCATACAAGGAACAGAGATCCTAACAGATATAATGGACAATTCCAATTACATAAAAATTTCAAAATGTTTACACAAACAAATCAAATGTAGCTAAGATAAAAGGAAAGCTGTTTCTAGGATGAGGAGGATCTTCACATCAAGTTTCTCTGATAAAGATGTTATTTCCAAGATATTAAAGGAATGATTCAAATGTATAAGAATAAAAGTTAGTCTCAATTGAAAAACGATCTAAGGATATGAAAAGAACGTTTGCAAGAGAAGAAATACAAATTATCTTTAGTCATATTTTTAAGTGTTCCAAATCACTAATAACTAGAAAAATTATGACCAAAAAGGAAAATGATTAATTTTGAAGAGGATATGGGAAAATTGGAACATCAATACATAGTTGGTGAAACAGTGAACTGAAACAACCATTCTGGAGAACAATATGGAACCAGGTTCAAAGGCAATAAAACTATCTATACTCTTTGACCCAATAATACGTATAACTAGATATGTATCCCAAAGAGAACAAAGAAAGGGGGAAAGGACACATCTGCACAGAAATATTTTTAGCAGCTCTTTTTGTAATGGCAAATATTAGAAACAGTCCATCCCTTGGGGAATGGATAAACAAATTGTGATATATGGTTGTGATGAATTATTATTGTACTGTAAAAAATCACAAATAGGATGCGTTCAGAAAAATCTGGAAATATTTATATGAACTGACACAAAATTAAGTGAGTAGAACTTAGAGTACAATGCATACAGCAACAGAAATATTATATGATGATCAAATGTTAAGGACTAAACTATTATCAGCCAAGCAAGTTCTCAAGATGTCCACAAAAGACCCATGATGAAAAATCAGCCAAGCAGTCTGATTACAGATCAAAGCATGCCATCTTCCACTTTATTTATTTCATGAGTTTTTTGTTCTAAGTGTGGTATGTGTCTTCTGTCACGTCATGAGCAATGTGGAAATATATATTGCATGACAGAACTGGTATAACCTATATCAGACTATGTACCACCTCAGGGAGGTAGAAGAAGAGAGAGAGGGAAAAGATCTGTATCTTAAAGTGTCAGAAAACAATTGTCAAAAATTGTAATGTATGTAACTGAAAAAAACAATTAATTTTTTAAAAGAAGGATGTAGACTCTAAAGGTTCATTCTAGTGCAAACATCAACAACATGGAAATAGGTTCTGATCAAGGACACATGTAATACCCAGTGGAATTGCACGGGAATGGGAAGGGTGGGTAGAGGGGAGGAAGGGAAAGAATAAGATTCTTGTAACTAAAGAATAATGTTCTAAATTGACAAAATAAAATTAAAATTGAAAAATATATATTCCTAAAAAAAAGAAAGAAATGAGGCATGAGGGGTGTTGAGGGAGGATAAACACCTCTGGTGTGAGGGTTTACCCAGCCCTTTGCAGGATTGCTCATTCACCTTTGGTGTCTACCTATCACCCAACTCTGACCTGTGTGAGAGCTCCGAGAAGTTGTTCCGTATGTAGCGGCCACACCCTAGTAAAACATTCTCTGAGGATGGGCTAAGCCAGGTTCAAGGGAGGACAAGCCTTAAACCTGTTGGTGAGTTAGAGAGATGTCTACCCCAAGCATGTGAAGACTTCCCTGAGAAGAATGGGCAGATGAGAACATTATATTCCATTGGCCATGAAGGTGGCTGAAGCAGCTTGATCAGACATCAAAGACTCCAAGGTCATTCATTACATCCCAAGTCATCGACAGGCATCCTAACTTTTGTCTTGCCACTGGACTTTGATGACTCTGGGAGAGAGTGAAGTTGATGACTTTGTGTAATTCTGCCTTACTTAAATTCAATTCACTCACAAGTCAAGCTATCACCCCATGATATCTTTGATCCTCTTTGAAAATTAAGGGTGAACAACAAGTAGAG
Source organism: Monodelphis domestica (assembly GCF_027887165.1). NCBI lineage: Eukaryota > Metazoa > Chordata > Mammalia > Didelphimorphia > Didelphidae > Monodelphis > Monodelphis domestica. The sequence goes on along the minus strand of NC_077231.1, from coordinate 32,225,341 downwards.
AAATGAAAATTAAAGCAATTCTGAGTTTATCCCTCACTTCCATCAGATTGGCTAAATTGATTAAAAAAGAAGAAGAAAATGACATGTTGGATAGATGTCAGGAAAGCAGGCATATTTATATGCTATTGATGACAATAACTCCCTAAAAGTGTTTGACTAGCTTTGTTTTGCTTGGCCCTACTGAACAGATGTAGGAACAATGAACAGAATTTGCAGAGAGGCATATTTAGGCCTGATGGATAAGAAAAAAAGCTTCCTAATGAGTAGAACTGCCCTGAAGTGCAATGACCTGACCTTTAGATGTGACAAATCCCCCCTCTTGAGACCTTTAAGTGAAGGATGGATGGATAACAATTTGTCTGGGATGTTGTAACCATGATTCCCTATCAATTGGTGGACTCCTTGGTCTCTGAAGTACCTTCCAACCCTGACATTCTAGAATTCTAGGTAAAAGGAACACAGTTTACTCAACCAGATCCCAGTCTACCAAGTACTGTCATCAAACTTAAATTTTACCCATCTTTTCCCTAAGGATATTATGAAAAAACCTGCAACTGACTTATTCAAATCAAGTTATATTTCCCTGGTTTCCCCTTGGAAATGTAATACTTTGATACTTCCATGGATACAAGATTTCATCAGTGTTAATAGTGCTATCCACCAATACAGATCATAATTGTTCTATGTATTCTTCTACTCCCAGGCAAGTTAGCTAACATTTATATAATGCTTTAAAGTTTGCAAAGTCTCTGTGAGGTAGATACTATTATTATCCCCATCCTACAGATGAGGAAAATGAGGCACAAAAAAAGGTTATGTGATGTGCCCAGGGTCATTTAGCTAGTAAGTTTCTGAGATAGATTAGGATAGGGACCTGGGATTTCACTGGTTTAGGGAATTTCCCCTATCAATCAGCACCTTCTCTCCATGTCTTAGAGAGGGGCCTAGAACAATGGTTCTCAAATCTCTTAGTCTCAGGACCCCTTTACACTCTTAAAATGTATGACCCCAAAGATCATTTATTTGTGTGGGCTATATCTAGATTTTGATATTGTTGCCATTTAATCATTTAAGTCATATACAATTCTTTGTGAGCCCTTTTGGGGTTTTCTTGGCAGAGATACCAGAGTGGCTTGCCATTTCCTTCTCCAGTTTATTTTATAGATGAGAAAACTGAGGCAAACAGGTTAAGTGGCTTGCCCAGGATCACAAAGCTAGGAAGTGTCTGAAGTCAGATTTGAACTCAAGAAAATGAGTCTTTCTCACTTCAAGTCTGATGCTCTGTCCACTGTGCCACCTAGGTGCGATATTATACATGAAAACACTTATTATCATTATGAAAATAGTTTTGACCTCATGAACTCCCTGAAAGAGTCAAAGAAAGGAGGAGTGGAGAGAAGAGAGAGAAGGAGAGGAAAAGAAAGAAAAGAAGAAAAATGAAATATTTACATGGATTTAACAAAATTAAAATGTTAACAATCATTTCTTTTGGTGCCATCAAGACTCTGGCTTTGTGACCCAGGAGAAATCACTTAATCTTTCAGTGCCACAAACGGTTCACTAAAATTATAACTGCAAACTTTGGGAAAGGGAATTTCCTCTTTGGGTGTTCTTCCTACCAGTGAAATCACAGAAGAAAAAAAAATCATGGTTACTAATTGACTTAAATGTTCATGCAAAATAAGATAATTCTCTCCCTATGGCTTTCAAAAATAAATTTAAAGTAGTCAAAAGTTAGAGCCTATTTATGATGGTTGGGCATAGAGGAATCGGAGGAAATGAATGAAGACTGAGCAAGGAAGAACAGAGAGAGAAGGAACAATTAATATGAGAGCCGAAGTGAAGCTAGCTCCATACTTTCTCCTCAACTCCACCTGCTGGCTTCCCTGGCTTCCTTTAAGCCCTAACTATAATTCCATCTTTTCCAGGAAGCCTTTTCCAATCTCTCCTCATTTTAGAGCCCTCCCTCTCTAAATTATTCCCTATTTATCCTACACATAACTATTTTTAGATATCTGTTTGATATCTACACTCTTTGAAGGTAGAGATGGTCTTCCTATTGCTTAGCACAAATGTCTATCAGCTTGTCTCATGATTGGGGGTGTTGTTGTTAGAGACAAATGTATCAGAAAGTCTCCTGAGAGTTCAAGACTGAGTCGGGATAGGTTAAGACTGGACCTGGGATTTCACTGGTAGAAGGAACTCATCGATAGAGGAAACTCCCTCTTTCTATGCCAGTCATCATCACCTTCTCTGCAACTTACAGTCTTAGAGAACTCCCAAGGGTGCTAAAAGATTGAGTGACTAGTCCAGAGTCACACAACCAGTAAGGGTCAATGGCAGGACTTGAACTGGCATCTTCCTGTTGAGAAATAGGAAACACTACCCAAGGACCTTAGCAAGCCAATGATTCCAAGATGTGGAATGTACCCTTAACCATGACACCCAGGCACTCATTGGAAAGCACTAAGGCTTTCCACCAAGGGATAGGTTTCTGTTTTGCCATCTCTGACAAAACATCAATTCTCCTTCTAGTCCTAGTCAAAGAAGCTGTTGGCCAGTCATCCAGAAGGAAACTTGTTGGCAATTGGGACAGTACAGACTACTTGCAGCCATGTTAATTTGGCATCCATTGCTCCATTGAACATACCATATTGATGTGGTTTTTTTTAAGCCAGCTTTCTCCACTATGCCACAGCTCTATAGAAAGTGCCCTTTCAACGTCAGCTGATAATAGTATCTAACCACTGCACTGACATCTGGATAGATCCTAAAGATGTGAAACAGGGTGATTCGCAAAGGTTTCACTGTCAAAGCACAAACCCTAGCAGATCCTCCCACCATAAAGAGGCAATCTGCCTAAGTGGAAGGGGTACACAAAGGAATGGAACTTCTCGAAACATAATATTAGGAATGGAAAGGGAAGGGGCATTTATTAAGCCTTTCCTAAATGCCACGTACTGTGCTAAGTAGTCTACAAATATTATACTATTTCATTCCCACAACAACCCTGGAAGGTGTTGTTATGATCTTTTTTTATGATTTTTCAATTGAGGAAACTGAAGGAAACACAACTGCCCAGGGTCATATACTAGTGAGGCTGAGGGGGGATTTGAACTCAGGTCTTTCTGAGTCTAGCCTAAGAGCTCTATCCATTGTACCCACTCTGAACTCCAACTTAATAGGGGCAGGGACGGGGTTGTTTTAGTAACAATTCTAAGACAGAAGAGCCAGGGCTAGGCAAACAGAGTTTATTGACTTCCCAGAGTCACAAAGCTAGGATATGTCTGAGGACAGATTTGAACCCAGATCCAATCAGCTCCAGGTCTGGTGCTAGCTAGCTATCCCTCAACTCCAATTCAATGTTTGAAATAAATATAATGAATGTATTGGAGGGGAAGATCTACAGAATATATAAAATTTTAAAATTAAATTAAGATAAATTTCTACTGCCTTGTCTGATGGAGGAGCCCTGCCTTAGATCTCTTTCCCACTCCAGCCCATCCTCTTCTCTGCTACCAGAGAAATCTTCCTAAAGCTCAGGCTGACTGTATCATATGGTCAATCAACTCTGTGGCTCCCTGTTAACTCCAGGATCAGAAATAAAATCCTCTCTCTGTCTTCTGATGCTCTTTACCACCTGACTGACCCTTTCCTGTCTTTCTAGTCCTCTTACATTTGACTTCCTTCATTCCTCAATAGTTAGATGGTATAGTGGATAGACCACTGGGGCTGGAATTGTAATAAACAAGTTCAAATCTAGATTCAGACACTTACTAGCTGGATGGCCCTGCCCAAGTTACTTAACAGATCACTGCCTCACTTCCTCAACTCTAAAACATGATCTATTGCCCATGGCTCCTTTGAGGATCAAAGAGGTGATATTTGTAAAGTTGTTAGTACAAAGCCTGGCACATAGTGGGTGCTTTAAAGGATTTCTTTTCCTTCCTACTCCATTGGGTCTACTCCATGACCCAATGATGCTAGACTTCTTGCTCTTCGTCTATTTCACTGGCTCTCCTCCATGTCTGGATTTTTCTCCTTCCACATCTTTATTTCCTGGCTTCCTGACCTCTCTTCAATTCAGTTCTAGTCCCAAATATCCCCAACCCTTAGCACAATGCCTGTCTGACACAGTGAATGACACAACTGACTAATTTTGTCTAGTCTCCTGCTTCCAGATTTATTGCCCTCCCTCACCCCAACCAAAACAGATGGAAATCTTCCATCCTAAAGATCTTCTCAGAAAACTGATACTATGACCTTCCCACATACTCTTTCTCAGCTAGAAAATGCTTTCTAAACCAAGTCAATTCAATCCAATTTAACAAGCATTTAAATGGGGGTTCAGTGGATAGAGTGCCAGGTCTGAAGCCAGAAGGACCTGGTTTCAAATCTGACTTCACACACTTCCTAGCTGTGTGACCCTGGGCAAGTCACAACTTCAATTGCCTATCCCCTACCACTCTTCTGTCTTAGAACTGATATTAAGACATAAAGGATGGCTTAAAAAAAAAAAACACATGTAATGGCTTACCATGTTCCAGGAACTGTGCAGTAGGCCCTGATAACACAAAGATAAAAGTTAAATAGGTCCTGCTCTCAAGGAACTTACATTCTATTTATGGGGAAACTGTATGGATATGGAAAATAAAATTAAAAACATACACCAAATCATTTCTCAGAGAGGTCTGTCTTGCCCAAAGGGCATTGCGTTGATGATAGAATTGAGTTCCAGAGAGCCCAATGACCCTACTGAAGTTTCTTTCTCTTCTATCTAGTTTAACATGGAGTACAGTCCATTGAGCATTCACTCTGGCTCCTTAAGGATGAAATCATGCTCTGGCTTCTTCCTGAGGGATCAATGCAACCACAAGCTCTTGGTTGGTCCCTTGGCCATGGGGCAACTTGTAGGGGAATGTTCTAGGCAGTTTATGTTCTCACATTCCTGGAGGAAGACAATTCTGGGTTCATGCAAGAGGTTAAAGCATATGTGTCACCTGTAGTGATCTGAGTCCTTGCTCATCTCCTCCCAGGTGGTATTCTAGGTTAGAAAGCTTCCCCAAAACCCACTGAAGGGAAGGAGGAACTACATTCTTCCATGTGGCTGTTTCCTGATTCCTATCTCATCTTGTAATTAAAACTAACCCCACAGGCAGGAAAGAAAAAGAGATTAGGACTCTAATTCTCCCCCCACCCCCAGCTCCAAGCCCAGGCTCAAACTCAAGGTCATGGTGCCCTGTGCCTACTCCCAGACAAGAAGACCAAGGTGTGGCCACCCTCACCCCTGCCCTTGCCAACAGTCACATCTTCCTATGCTCTGGGGGAAAGGAGGCTTATCCCACCCAGGTCTCCATCCTGAGCAAGTCCCTAAAGGGGACTCAAAAGAGAAAAGAGAAACAGTCTTGGCTTTCTCAGGGAGTTTCCAACTTGATGGGGGTGTTCATATACCCATACCACAGTCATGGATCCAGAGGAAAGGGCTGCCAGAAAGAGTGTAACTCATTTTCTAGATAGCAAAGGAAAGATCAGGAAAGAGACTTGGGGGAGGAGGGGAGCTTCCTGAAGGAGAAAGATAGGAGAGACAAGTTGGAAAGAGGAAAGGTCCAGGCTTGGGGCAAGAAGTAAGGCTGTCTGTGTGCCAGCATCAACAGAGACAAGGTCCAGTGGGGAGGCACTGAGGTTTCATTCCAAAGAGAAAGATGGAAGGGCTGAGGATTATCTTTGGGCAGAAAGTGAGAATAGAGGCTTGGAAATGGGGAACAAAGTCTGGAAGGAGCCCAAGATGTTACAGGCCTTGAGCTCTCTGTCCTAACACAGGAAATCAGAGACAACCTACTGGAGCCTCCCCTCTGAGCCCAGTTCAAGATGAGCCAGTCAGACAACAGCTTGGGCCAGATCCTGCTGCTAACAACTTCCAACTCTGCAAATATTTATGAAGCCTGTTACTAAGAACAAACTCCCTGACACTGCAGTGGGCGCTGAGTCGATGGGGAAACTTCTAGGGGAAAGTTCTAGGCTGTTTTTGTTCCCACGTTCTTGGAGAAAGACAATTCTGGGCCCATGCAAGAAGACTACCAAGTCTTATTCAGAGAGGGAATGCTTTAGGGTTATTTAGAGAGAGCTTGACTCACAATAGCCCTGGGAAGAGCACAAATATTATTTTTTGTTCTTCTTAGTCATTATTATTATTATTATTACTCTTCTCCCACTATACAACATTACCTCTAAAAACTGTAAAGGCAGCACAGATGTATCAGATTCCTTATTCCTGCTTCTCTACCCCACTCAGCCAATCTGCCCATCCTCCTTTCCTCTGCTCCTAAGCAATCCTCTTCTACAGAACATTGTTTTTCTACTTTAATGGGATCCAGGATGAAATAGGGATACAGTCTCTTCCCTCATCCAGCTACCAGTGTAATGGGGGAAATGGGTCATAGACACCCAAAACCCAAACCAACACAGAGACTAGAGCTAACCTAGAGAAAACCTCTAGACATGAAGTCAATCTGACTCAACATGTATTGATTAAGTACTCTGGGTACTTTATTTATCATATATAAGTATTTTAAAATATTTTACATTTTATAATATACTATATGCAAAATTATTTTCTAATTATATATAATAATTAAATCTGATTAAATACCTAGGTAGATAGAGCACCAGGCCTGGAGTCAAGAGGACCTGAGTTCAAATCTAGCCTCAGATACTTTTTATTTGTATGGCCCTAGGCAAGTCACTTAACCCCAAATTGCCTAGATCTTACCACTCTTCTGTCTTGGAATTGATACTTGACATCAATTCTAAGATAGAAGATAAAGGGTTTTTTTTTTTAAAGGATTAAGCACTTATTGCATACAAAGTCCTATGCTAGGGGCTAGAGTGTAAAGCTTTTTAGATACTTAACTTATTTAAACTACCAAAGAAGCCTGAGCAATAGATACTCCAGACATCCTAATCCCCATTTTACAGATGAAAAAAAATGAGTTTTTTTCAGAGGTAGGATTTGAACCCAGGACATATTGTAGTTTAGTGGCTAGAAAGCGGGCTTCAAGGAAGCCAGGAAGACCTGAGACCAAACCCTCCCTCCAATATATATTATCTATGTGATTCTGGGCAAGTCACTGAAACTATGCTTGCTCTAGGCAGCTCTCTCAAGACTAAACTGCAGAGAAGACACCAAAAACCTGTAAGGACAGATGCAGTTTCCTCACTACGGAGGACCCCATACCAGTGAAATCTCCTCTCCCTTCCTGGCTAAAGACCTCTGTCTATTACTCCATGTCTATTACTCTTGGAGCATGGAGAGTGGATAGCGTATGGATGGGAGAGGAGCTAATGAAATCCCAGGGAGATAAAAAGAGATGGTCTGCTACCTCAATTCCCTAAAAAGCTGGGAAGTTCTCCATCCCTTCATCTTGTCCCTTAGCCTGCTAACTAGAGCTTGGTGCCTTGAATTCCTAGGTATAAGGACCCCATTACTAAGTACTCCAGGTTAGCCATTAGGCTGAGGGTGAGTGGAGGGGCTAGAGGAAACATCACACTCACCGGGCAGGAGAAGCATTAGGTTTTGAAAGCCCTTCATAAACTGCCCTTTCCGGCCTTTTTTAAAACCTTTTCTCTCTCAGTCACAACTCTCAAACAGAAAAGGAAGAGCTGGGCAATGGTGATTAAAGGACTCCCTGGCTTCCTCCGTGTTCCAGCTAGGATGCCACCTTCTCCAGAAAGCCTTTCCCAATCCTCCTTAATTCTGGGTTGATTAGCCCCAATTGACCCTGCATCTACCCTGCTAGTATAGAGTTGTTTGCAGTTGTCTCCCTCATTAAACTACGAGCTCCTTGAGAGTGGGCATGGCGTTTCCTTAGCTTGTCTTTTTATCCTGTCACAGTACACTAGAGTGGACTCGGCTCCAAGATATGGCACCTGGGCACCAGGAAAGGCTCCAAGGGATCACTAAGTACCTCCTGCTGGAGGAGACCTTGTGAGGCAGCCAAAGAATGTGAGATGCAGCCCTGCCCTCAAGGAGCTCACAGTCTAATGAAGAAAGGCCTGGCACACAAGGAGCATTCAGAGAACAAACTGTCTATATTCATGCCTCCTTCCAGGCATGTAGTCCTTTTCAGTTTTCAAAAGCTTCTCCCAAATACTTAATTAGAAAATTAATAACCATTTTTAAACCCGTACCTTCCACCTTAGATTCTAAGGTAGAAGAGTGGTAAGAGCTGAGCAATGGGAGTTAATGACTTGTCCAGGGTCACACTACTAAGAAGTGTCTGAGGCCAGATTAGAACCTAGGACCTCCTGTCACTAGGCTTGGCTCTCAATCCACTGAGCCACCCAGCTGCCCCCGTAACCATTTTAAAAGACTACAAAATAAGGAGTCAAATTTTATCCCCATCCACAACATCTCTTTTCTTCCCTCTCACAAACATGTACTATATGGTGAAACAAAACAAATTATGTATTGGTCACATCCAAAAGAAGTATGGCCCAATGATCTGCACCCCACCCTCATCTCCTCTCTCATGCAAACCCACAGAACCCAGCAAAATGGAACAACAACAAAAATAAAAGTAAATGATATTCTCTTTCCATATACCTTTCCAGGACAGTCTGAACTTCTATAATCCTTGGCTCTGGTTCTTTCTTTCTTTTTCATCTAATTTTAACCAATCTCTCAAAAACATTTTCTTACTTGAATAACCCTGTGAGCTGTCAAGAAAAGATATTTGTATTCTCTCATTATCGATGATGATGATAGACAACCAAAGTTCAAAGTGGGAAGTGATTTGTCAAAGAGAAGGAGCAGAGCTGGGATTTGAACCCAGGACTTGAATTCAAATGTAGTTTCCACAACACCCCAGTCTATAATCAATTTCTTGTAAGAATGTGATTGGGGAGGGGCAACTGGGTGGCTCAGTGATTTAAAAGCCAGGTCTAGAGATGGGAGGTCCTGGGTTCAAATCTGGTATCATACAATTTCCTAGCTATGTGACCCTGGGCAAGTCAATTTACCCCCATTGCCTAGTTCTTACTGTTATTCTGTCTTGGAACCAATACATAGTGTTGATTCTAAAATGGAAGATACAGATTTTTTTTTAAGAATATGATAGAAACAATTAGGAGATTGCATTTTTAAAAGTTATCTCTTGAGGATCTAGGTTCAAATCTGGCTTCAGATACTTCTTAGTTGTATGACCTTGGGCAAGTCACTTAATTCCAATTGCCTAGACTTTGCCCTTCTGTCTTAGAGTTGTTGGTCTTAAGGGGCAGGGCAGGGAAGGGGGAGAAAGGTATCTTGTTCATTCCCCTGACTTTTTTTTGCTCCATTCAAATGTACCCAGGCAGATGAGAATGGAGTATGACTGTGCCTAGCATAAAAGGGGAATCTAGGACCTCCCAGAGTCTTCATGAGTTCCCATTAGCAAGTGCTTGAGTCTAAACTCCTTCCTTCCTGCTATCACACCAATTGACTTCCTCTTGGTCCCAATGGTTACTTTGGTTTCGGTCCTGCAAGATGAGGGTGGTGCCCAGGCTGCCCCATCTCTCTCCTTTCACCTGAGTCAGCCTGGCCCTTTGTTCAGGTAACTTGGCCTGCCAAACAGCGTGAAAGTCTGGTTGCCCCATGCCAAGAAGGAGACTTGAGGACCTGGAGAGCATGCCAAGAGGTTAAGGCTCTGACTAAAGGGTAGAGAATGGAAACTCATGTGGTCAAGAGGGCAGACAGATCCCTAAACTTGTGTTGTTTTTATTTCTCATGATACTCTGGTGCAGGGCTTCATGACCTCACTGCTGGACTGTCCCTAACTCAAGGCTCTCCTCACTCCAGTCCATCTTCCATTCATCCAACAAAGTGGTTTTCCGAAAGTACAGGAAATTCCAATCCTTCCATGCCAATTTAGTGATTCCCAATCACCTCCAGAAATAAATCCAAAATCTCCTGCTTAGCTTCCAGAGCCCTTCCTTAGCCCCTCCAACCTTCCCTTATACCCTGACACAAGCTCTTGGATCCAGTGATATTGGCTTCCTGTCTGGTCCTCAAACAAAAGACTTAGGCCCTGACATTTTCTCTGCCTGTCCCAATATCTGGAATGTTCTCTCCCCAACTGATTGCTCTGGCTTCCTTTAGGTCCCAACGAACATTCTCCCTTCTTCAGAAGCCTTTTACAACCCCTCTTAATTCTAGTACCTTCCCTCTGTAAATTGTTTCCTACTTGTCCTGCAAATCACTTATTTATATAGTCAGTATGTGATGCTTGTTGTCTCCCTCATTAGACTGTTGACATCCTTGAGGGCAGGGTTTAGGGCTTTTTTTTTTTAATCCCTTAGAAAGAAAGATGCTAGTGATAATTTAAAAAGAAAGCACAACCCATTACTTTGACTTAGAATCTCTGGTCCCACTATGGTACTCAATTTTCTGTGAGAATCATCTGTGGCTAGAGTACCAAGCCTTGAGTCGAAAAGACTTTTTTTTTTTCCTGAGTTCAAATCTGGCCTAAGACACTTATTAGCTGTATGACCTTGGGCAAGTCACTTTACCCTATTTACCTCCATTTCCTCATCTGTAAAATGAGCTGGAGAAGGAAATGGCAAACCACTTCAGTAATTTTTTAAACCTTTACCTTCCATTTTAGGATCAATACTATATACTGGTTATTTTTTTAATAGATTCCATATTTAGTGAGTTTTTTTGGAAAAGATATTTTATTTTACAGATTACATATAATAACAATTTTCCACATAAGTTTTCTGAAGTTATTATGTATTGATTCTAAGGCAGAAGAACAGTAAGGGTTAGGCAAGGGGTAGGGAAAGTTAAGTGACTTGCCCAGGGAGTGTTAAAGGGAGCTGAAGATTCTGTTACCTAGGAGACAAAGAAGTGATATAAGGAAGGAATCAGTTGACAGGAGCTAGGAAGTATCTAAGGGCATATTTGAACCCAGGACCTCCAGTCTTCAGGCCTGAGTCTCAATTCACTGAGCTATCTAACTGCCCCCATCCACTCTAGTATCTTTGCTAAGAAAACCCCAAAAAGGGATCATAAAGAGTTGGACACAACCGAAAATGACTAAACAACAACAAATACCTCAGGACCACCCAGTTCCCTTTTTCTTGTGATCCTTCTGCTGTACCTCCCAAAAGCTGCTCCTTTTTCATTAGGCAAAGCATTCTCTCTGCCCATTCATTGTCCTCCTCCTCCTTTCCACTCAGACCTACTGCCCAATTCTCCTTGAATAAATTCTACATTAATAAAGAATGAATGCTTCATTCTACTTTCCCAAGAAGCCTTCCTTAGTCCACCATCCAATCCCTCTGTACCCAACAGCTCCCCCAAATTAAAACTAATGCCCTCATATTGTCTAGCTACTAGGTGGCAGCATTTTTTATGCCCAGAACTGGAGGCCCAAATCCTATCCAGGACAATCAGTCAATAACATTTCTTAAGCACCACACACTGTGCTAAGTGGTGGGTATATAAAAAGAAGCAAAAGACAGTCCCTACCCTCAAGAAGCTTACAGCTGAGGTGGGGGAGACTTCATGGAAGCAAATACATTCCAAGCAAGCTATATACAGGATAAATGGGAAATAAGTAAGAGAGAGAAGGAACTAGAGTAGAGAGTGCTTGGAGAGGGCTTCCAATAAAATGTCAGACTTTCGTTGTGATTTAAAGGCAGCCAGGGAGGTCAGTAGGCAGAGATGAGGGAGAGCTGCTAGATAAAGACTGATGGATGGAAGGGAGGTGAGCAATAACCAAAGAGCCATTCTGCCCCCTTTGTATAATTGGGAAATACTTAACATTAGGAATAAAACAAATACAACAAAACAGATAATGTTAATATTCGGCTTTCTAAGTCAGTACGCAAACTGCAGGAATTGTTATATACAGCTTAGGTGGCCCCGTTTCTTTCTGAGTTTGACACCACCGATCTAGACTAACCCTCTTACTGGACAGATGAGATAACTGAGTTCTTAAAAGCTGTTCCAGCAGTTCACAAGGTATGGAACATTAGAGGGCTATAGAATCCTACCTAGGAAGAAAGGTGCTAAGCAAGGGCCTGGGAACAATCATTATAATAGAGATAATCAGGGAAACCCACCTGATTTGCTGAACTGGAGCCCTTCCCATGAAGATGGGCATGTGCTCGGGGCCCCCCTTTTGTGGGATATGTAGTACTTTGGCCTCTTTGTAAAGGACATGCATGACACACTGGCTCCTAATGGATTCTTGATCTCACCAATTGATTATGGAGAAGATGATGAGTCAGTGACTGGCCTTTCAATATTCCATAAGGGCTAGAGAAAGGCTGTCTTTCCTCTTTTATTTGAGTGTGTCAATTTGGGACTCAGCAGCTACTCTTTGGTCTTCCAATGAGAGACAGAGAAGGAATTTGTCTCTCTTCTCTCCAAAGTGACCTACACTAATATATGACAACAATGGGCACATTTATAGGACCTCAACCATCTGGCTGCCTTTCCTGGCTTATGATTTTGAGTTTTTGTGGAACTTCTCTCAGAGCCTGGGACTTCCTTGTTCTAGAACATTCAACAAAATTCATTTGGAAAAAAATAAGAGATCTAGAATATCAAGGAAATAATGAAACGAGGCATGAACAAAGGGGCAATAGCACTCCCAGATCTTAAACTATATTACAAACGCCATCAATTATTGGTTTAAAAAGTAGAGAGACAGATCAATTAAACAGATTAGATAAGGGGGAAATGATGTAACTTAGTCACTGAATACTCAATAAACTAGAAAACAAATTATTTAGGAGAGAATTCTCTAATAAAAATATCTGGGGAAACTGGAATGTGGTCTAGCAGAAATTAGACTTCAATCAATACTTTGTACCATTTTTAAAAATGTTGGCATTAAAGGTCATACTATTTTTAAAAAATCAGAAGAGAAGCAATATTTCTTATTTAACTTGTGAGCATCACCATCCTTTTTTCCCCCCAAACCCTTACCTTCTATCTTAGAATTGATACTAAGTATCAGTTCTAAAGCAAAGGCATAATAAGGGCTAGGCAATTGAGGCTAAGTGACTTGCCCAGAATCTTACAACCAGGAAGTTGAGGTTAAATTTGAACCCAAGACCTCTCATCTCTAAGGCCTGCCTCTTTAACCATGGAGCCACCTAGCTAGCCCCATCACTATCTTTTCTATCCCCCAAGTTCATAACCTAAGAGTCATCTTCAATTCTTCACTCTCCCTCACTTCACATTCCGAATCAGTAGCCACGTTTATTCCCATTTCCCTGCCCTTTCCTCCTGTATGACTTCCTCCTCATTTGACAAATGAGAAAACCTAGTCCTAGAAGGGTTAAATGATTTGCACAATACCACAAAAATACCATGACAGAGCAGAAAGAAGCACCGAACCAGCAGACTCTCTACTGTCTCACAGGGTTATGATTAGAGGCAGCCTCTATTGAGTGGGTAGAACACTAGTCTTGGAATCAGTATAGATCTGTGTGCAAATCTTGCCTCTGATACTTATTTGCTACTTGACTTTGGGTAAATTACTTAACTACTGGGTTCCTTGGGCAACTCCATAGAGCTTATCTACAAAGCCTTAGACAGGTTGCAACATTTCCATTAGAGGAAGTCCCCTAGTCAGTGAAATCATAGATTCTTCAGGCTATCAGTAATAAATATCAGCTGTGGTTATTATTTGCTCTCACTCCAGCAGCAAATCTACTCCTTAGTTCCCGGTGTGTCCAGAGCTCTGGCGTGTGGGGATGTATCCAGGTGGAGAGTCAAGCCTTCCAGAGCTCCCAGTCTCTCCCAGGAGGAGAGAAGCATACAGCTGAGCCACAGAGCAGAGCAAACAAACATGACAGGTCAAGGATGGAGCAGGAAGTGGAATTTTGAGAGTCCCCTCCTCAGATATTTTCCAAAGACTTGACTGTGCCCAGAGAAGTTCTCCCAACATTCTTTCCCCAGGATGGGAATATTCCCAAGAAGCTAGCTGAACCCGAGTTTTTCCCACTCTTGACTCCCTCTGCAGGCAGCTGGCCATTCCCACAGCTGAGGAAACAATTGGCTTATTTTTTTTTAAGGAAGCCCATTGGTCTCACCCTTCCAAGGGCTCTATTCAAGAATCACATATCACTGGGGAACTGCTATATGTAAATAGTTTGGGGTCAAATCCTTCCCACTGAAAAAAATGCCCTCAAATACTCTATTGTATTCATACCTCCAACCCCTGGTCTTGAAGCACCCCAATTTCTTCATCTCATTAACTTGTCTTTGCTGTTCATCCTTGAAGAGGCAAGGGAATGATATAACTGACTGACCACAGAATAATGGTGGAGGGCAAGAGCTCCTTTCTGCTGTTATACAAGTTTTTTATTTAATTTTTATTCATTTAATTTTATTCTGAATTAATTTATTAATATATATAAATTAATTTATGCATTTGCTTTTTATTCCAAAACCAAATAAAATGTGCCTTTTCATAATAGAGTAGAAAAAGAGAATGGTTCACAAAATGAGGGTCTCGATAGTAGACCATCTTTTCCCCAGGATGTCCCGAATGTCACTGACTTTGACCTTGGGAGAAGAGGCTTCTGGATAGAGGAACACAGAAATGAGAGGATACTCTCCCCACTACCCCAGCCTAGTCAAAAAGTAGGCTGCATTAAGATTCAAGTAAACTCAATTCCTGGAGAATTTCTGCAGGCTCTTGTAAACCTGTGCTAGGAAACCTGTCCTCAAGCTACTCAGACTGCTGGCTATAGTGAGGGGAGGGGAGGAGGATCCCTGAGGCTCCCTTTGCTCCCTAAGATGTCCCACAAATACATATATAAACACACACACACACACACACACACCACCTCTTCTGCTCTCATGGAGCAGAGATTATGTGGTGTTTGTTTTTGTGTGTGGCAGTATTTATAGCATGTGTGTTGATGTGTGTTGGTGTAGGCATGTAAGTGAAGACCTGTATCTATGTGGCTATGTGTCATGTGCATGCACATCCTCCCTTCATGTTTAGATATTAAACCCCAGGCTGGACAGATATCAGGCTAACCCAAGAAACACTTTAAAATCTTCTGATACTTACAAAACTGTGTTTCCTGGAAGAAAAATTACTGACTCAACTCTAGCCCAGCCTTGAACCAGCCTCATTGATCGAAACTTAAAAAAAGACTAGTCCACAGCCCTCTCCACCCTCCCTGCACTCCCTTCCACCCTCCTCTCAGAAAGAAAGCCTCCGTGCCCTTCCCCCATGCCTCAGTGGACATGATGCACCCTGCCAGCTCTTGCTCTTCCACCTTGTCTCTCCGTGTGCCCCTTTTCTCTTTTTCTCTTCATCTATTTGCTTATTCTCCCACCTCCCCATGCTATTCTTTATGAGAGCGCTTCAGGCTTCTTGCAGACACTGCCAAGAAAGCTAACCCACTGTCTTAGCTTCAGAGAACCTGCCAGACAAGCCCAGGCTGGCATTGACATTCACAGAGCTTGATTTCACACACACACACACACACACACACACACACACACACACACACACACACACACACACCATTCACCAACTGAAAAAGGAAAGAGAGCTTCAGTGACTTCCTGAGAGATCAGGAGGTCAAGGGTAAGATCCTCTCTCTTCGAGCACCCCCAAGAGGAGAATCCCCCCACTCACGTACTCCACAAGACAAGAGGCAAATCCCTATGAATGGGGAGGTCGGGGCAGGGAAGGGAAAGAGATGGCTGATTCTCCAGAACACAGCGAAAGTTCATAGACTGCGGGGGAAACCAAGGCAAGGAGAGAATGAGGAACAGAGCCCTGGACAAACTTCATGGCCCGGCATCATTTATGCATACAGCTACTGGCTGGCATGGGGCAGATTTCAGAATCCTGGGTTTTCCTGGGAGTCAGAGCCCGCCCTGTTTTGATCATTTTTTTCTCCATTATTTTGCCCCTTTCCCCACTTCAGAAGCCCACCTGAGAGCAGAAGGACATAGCTAGGAATGCAATGCTCCCCTGCCTCTCCCCACCCCCCAACACATACACACACTGGAGTTGGAGCTGCCTGATACCAGGTAGCCCAGGTGCCAGGGAAACCTGTCTTACAGTGACCCCTATAGGGCATTCCTGTAATAATGAGGAGAAGGAAGAAAATGCACCGTGTGACTCAGAGGTTCACTTAAACAGAAGTGGAAGTAACCTTTGACTATCTCTCATCTAGTGCCTTCCCCACCCGGAGCACGATGGGGGAGGAGGGAGGGAATGGAGCTATTGCAATGGACTCCTACACCCACAAATAAGCAAAGAAATGTCTCCTATCTATAGATCTTGTTTTCAAATATATGTAACAATATAGCAGCCACTTCTACAGTGCTTTAAAGAATATAAAGCACATTATATATGTTTTATTGGTTAAGAACCCTAAGAGCTGGGGATTATATACCATAATTACTATATTTGCTATGGGAACTCTTTTTCCCATTTTACAGATGGATAGACTGTGAGCTCACGCAGGTAGCATGCACAAATGACAAAAGTTAAACAAAGGTCATTCCTGACTCTGAGTATTTCCATTATACCATATTGTCATAATTAACTGAGTGTAAATTTATTTAAAAGCACTGCTGAAATCATCAAAGCTTTTGGGCAATGTGGAGGCGGCTAGGTGGCGCTGTAGAGTGTCAAACTTGGAGTGGGAAAGCCCTACATTCAGTTCTTGCCTTAGACACTTATAGCTGTCACTTAACTGGACAAATCATTTAACCTCTATTTGCCTCAGTTTCCTCATCTGTAACATGGGGATGATAATAGCACCTACCTCCCAGGGTTGTTGTGAGGAGCAAATGAGGCAAAATATTGGTAAAGCACTTTGCAAACTTAGAGGGCAATTACAGAATTTCTAATTAGTATCATATATTTTATCAATCCACTAATACCAACCACATGTTTAGAATGTACAGATAGTCTTGGATTTCTTTTTTAATTCATTTTTTTAAACCCTTACCTTCTGTCTTGGAGTCAGTACTGTGTATTGGCTCCAAGGCAAAAGAGTGGTAAGGGCTAGGCAATGGGGGTCAAGTGACTTTCCCAGGGTCACACAGCTGGGCAATGTCTGAGGCCAGATTTGAACCTAGGACCTCCCTTCTCTAGGCTTGGCTCTCAAGCCACTGAGCCACCCAGCTGCCCCCCTTCTTTTTTAATTCATAAAGGATCCTCATATTTGAAAAGGATGGGAACCACTGATCTTGTCAAACCCCTTTATTTAAGGAAACTAAGGCACACAGTCATTAGCTACAGAGCCAGAGTCTCGGACCAGCATTCCAGCCACTAACTGGCTTTGAGGACACCCCCTTCTCTGTACAAAACAGACTCCAATGAAGGAGAAGACTCTTGGTAGGGGTTGTCCCTCCTCCCTGACCAACCAGACCCTGATGAAGTCTAGAATCTACCCTCCATAAGTCACTTCACTTGAGGATAAAGTGGTGTGCCCCTTCTCTTCCCCAGGACTCAGTTTCCTCATCAATAAAATGAGAGAATTTAGCCTCAGTAATCTCTAAAGTCTTTTCCAGTTCTAGTATTCTATGAATTAATAATAGTAAGTATTATGATAGTCTCTCACATTTATATAAGAACTTATGTCCCTGCATCCCTGTATGGTAGGTAGTGGAAATATGAGTGACCCCATTTTATAAATGAAGCAACTGAGACTTTAAGAGTTTAAATCATTTACCCAGTCATACTTAACACTGTGGAAGAGTCAGGATTCAAACCTGGGTCTCCTAGCTCCAGGTCACTTTCCACTATATCAAAGTACCCCCTTTGTTTCTCAATGGCTCACTGTGATTCTTTCCTCTCATACCACTTGGGTTGGTATCAACACTACCACTCAACATCTAGGCCTTATTCCCCACACTGAGAACAGACCTGGAGAAAATGGGCTAACACTACGGTTTAGTAGAGAATTTTCTGACTGGAGTTAGACAAAGAAAGGTAATAGAGGAGTAAGATTTGGGGGAGGATGAATTCTTCCTCTCCAGTGCCCCCTCCTCCTCAATCAAGACTACAAAAGCTAGGGTTTCCAGGATGGGGCACCACCTCCTAAGGGCAGAAGCACAGGAATGGGATACCACTGAAACTAAGGAGATTAAGGTCAGATCTCCAAGAGGACTCACTCAATGAGTTGGTGATCACCTCCTCCTTACTCCCAGCCCAATGACAGCCAGTCCCACCACCTAGTTCCCAGCCCCCCCCCCCCCACCCAGGAGGGAGGTGGCTGGGAAAGTAGCTCCAACAGCAGCTTTCTGAAAAAAATCTTTAAAATGCCCTGAGCCTGCAGTTTATTTGTTGACATCCACAAATATCCAGTGCCTTGCCTTCCTCCCCCCCCCCCAGGTTGGGTAAGCATGTGAATGGGGGCACCAAGAAGGGAAGGATGGAAGGGTGTGTGTGTGAACAAGTGAAGTCATTCTCTCTGGGTGGCTCCTTTTAATTAGCACTCATGAAAAAGCTCCCAGCCAGCAAAATTAGGCATCACCAACCAGGGCCCCACCCCGTCTCACCTGCTCACCTGGGGAGGAAAGGAAAATGATTCTGGGACCCCCAGGAGGAAGACAACCTTATTATCATCGTTTTGTTATTAGACAATGTGTCAATAAGCATTTTTTAAATAAGTCTATTATGTTCCAGGCACTAGGAATACAAAGACAGACAAATAGCAGTTCCTGCTCTCAAAGAGCTCACAGAAAAGTGCTTTCCCCTTTGTGAAGTAGAAAGGACAAGTCTTATTAGCTCCATTTTACAAGTAAGGCAACTGAGGCTTAGAGGTTTTAAGGTTTGACACTGGTCACACAGATTGTAATTGGCAGAGCCAAGATTCAAATCTAGGTTTCCTGATGCCAAGTCCTGTCAAACTCTAGAAAACTGTGACCCGTGACTGGCAAGTCTGAGGGGGAACTGGTAATAGTATCCCCTGTCCCTGGTTGTTGGCAACAGGCCAGGATGTTGAACTTCTACCCCTTGGCCTCAAACCATGGGTCTTTGACTTGGAGGAGGAAGGGTGGGGAAGGAAGAGGAATCTTAAAACTCCTTCAGTCTATTCTAGTACAAACACAAAACCTCATCTCAAGTGGACACCTGGTTCCCCCTGGTTGGAGGGGAATGAGCTAAATGCAGCTGTACCTCTACATATCACATCAGGATACAAGGACCTCATCTTTTGTATGGCCTTAAGCTAATCCTTCAAGGTTTCCCACCTCCCCTTCAACCTGTCTGCTGATCCTTCCATCTCTTCTAATCATTCTTTTCCTCTAAATCAATCTAGTATATTCCTGTGGTGCAGTGAAAAGAGCTCTCAGCATCGGAAGTCTTGCAAGGGTGGCCTCTTCCATGCTTGCCACTTAGGAGTTTAGAGACCTTGGACAAGTTCCTTGACCTCAAATTCCTCTCTAAGCCAGGGGTGAAAACTACTTTCCTTGAGGAGCTGTCATATCTACCTAGATAGAATTCAACATTGATTTTTCTTACTCCATTTGCACATTGGTTTATTTACATTGGTGCCTGGGCAGTGTGTGTGTGTGTGTGTGTGTGTGTGTGTGTGTGTGTGTGTTTTCCAATGTTTCTTCTAGTCTTTTTCTTATACATCAAATTAGGAGCTCCCCCAGGACTAGAACTCTCTCTCTCTTTCCCTCTGGCCTTATTCTTCCTCCCTGCTACCCTAAAAGAGTTTTGTGTGACATGTGTTGTTTCCCCATTAGAAATGTAAGCTCCTTGAGGGGGAAGGCTCATTTCTTTGATCTTTGCATCCTCTGCACCTAAGCACATGGCTTAAAAACACTTCATTTCTTCACCATTCTAGGCCTAGAGTTCTGAATATCCATGAGGACTCTCTATAAATCTTGTTGTAGAGCAGTAGGTCTATCCTCTAAAAGATGAGAGTAAGGAAAGGAAAAACCGAGGCTAAGGACTACTGTGTTTGGACTTATTCAGACCCTTCCCATTGTTACATTTAGAAGTCCAAAAGACCTGAGTTCAAATCCTGCCTCACATTACCTCTGTAACCCAAAATAAGTCTTAATACTCTTATTAAGTAAGTAAAACTCTTAGCTTCAATTTTCTCATCTTTAAAATGATCATAGAAGAAGAAGAAAGAAAGAAAGAAAGAAAGAAAGAAGAAAGAAAGAAAGAAAGAAAGAAAGAAAGAAAGAAAGAAAGAAAGAAAGAAGAAAGAAAGAAAGAAAGAAAGAAAGAAAGAAGAAGAAAGAAAGAAAGAAAGAAAGAAAGAAAGAAAGGAAGGAAGGAAGGAAGGAAGGAAGGAAGGAAGGAAGGAAGGAAGGAAGGAAGGAAGGAAGGAAGGAAGAAAGGAAGAAAGAAAGAAAGAGAAGAAAGAAAGAAAGAAAGAAAGAAAGAAAGAAGAAAGAAAGAAAGAAAGAAAAGAAAGAAAGAAAGAAAGAAAGAAAGAAAGAAAGAAAGAAAGAAAGAAGAAAGAAAGAAAGAAAGAAAGAAAGAAAGAAAGAAAGAAAGAAAGAAAGAAAGAAAGAAAGAAAGAAAGAAAGAAAGAAAGAAAGAAAGAAAAAGAAAGAAAGAAAGAAAGAAGAAAGAAAGAAAGAAAGAAAAGAAAGAAAGAAAGAAAGAAAGAAAAGAAGAAAGAAAGAAAGAAAAGAAGCCTCTTGTGAGGCTCAATGGGATAGCCTAAGTAAAGTCCTTTGAAAGCTATATAAATTCAAGTTATTATTATTTTCCTCGGAGTTGGGGGGTTCAGGGAAGAGCCCTGAAGAGAGAATGTCATAGCTACAGGAGGAAGGCTCAGACTGATGGAAATAGTTTCAAATGTCCCCAGCAATAGAGGCCAAGAGCTGAGAATAAGAGATAAGGGAAACTGGAATCAGGCAGAGTCAGAAACCCAAGCCTACTCCCAAAGGGCAATAGAGTTTGTTCTCTGGGAGAATTTTCCTGGCCTGTTCCAAAGATATTGTACTACTCAAACCCAAAGCCAGGCTTCTCTTCCCACTTTAGGACAAGAGGGAAAGGACCTGCCCAAACTCCAAGGGCTCCCTGCTCTGAGGGGCACAGCTGTCTGGGGACTCAGGATATGGGGGGGGGGGTAATTCTAACCAAAGTAGGGGTGAAGGGATTGGGTCATTGCAGGGGGGATACAAGGAGGGAGTATTTGGGGAATGAAGCCTTTCCACCCCATGGGTGAGTGAAAGAAGGAGTCGCCCAATGCGGCAGCCTCCACCCCATGGCCCCCTTGACACTGGGCTCCTGTTCCCATCACGCCCAGAGCCCAGAGTTGTAAAACTTGCTTTTATGGTCTCTGTGGGGGTAGCTGTTTGGCTAGGGGTGGGTGGGGGTAAGCGTCTTGGTCTGTGGGTCTGTGTCTATGTGTGTTGTGTGTCTGTGTATCTCTAGGTGTGCTGGCAGGATATCTAGGTTTCTGTGTGTTCTCTGTATCTCTGTGGAACCCTGCCTAGGTTTCTCCATGTTTTCTTTTTTGGTACTTTTCTATCAGCACCTAGCACAGGGCCACACACATAGTAGGTGCTTCATAAATCTTGTGAAATGAATAAATAATGTGGTGGGCTCCCTGCCCCATCAGAACTTGGATTTCACTTCAGAATTGAGGGGTGGGGGACAGCTCAGGTTCCACCCCTCACTCCCAGTTGGGCAATGGTGAAATCGATGTAGGATGAAGGATGAGGGGGTCTGTGTGCCAAGCACTCCAAAGAGCTCTGTTTAACCTGCATCAGTGGCTCCCTTGCCCTGCAAAGAGCCTAGAGAAACAAGAAAAAACTCAACAAGGAGCAGAAGTGGAGAGCCCTAACAGAGGATAATCCCACCGCTTTGCTACAGGCCCTTTGAGATCTAACCCAAAGGAGTCCAGAGGGGCAGAAGGGAGGGAGGAGGCTCAGGTCATTAGAGAAGGGACTTGTGCTGGGGGGGTGGGGGGGAGGCCTGGGAGGTCACCAAGATTTCTGCTTTTCACAACTGGCCCCATAGAGAGAGAGAGAGAGACCCCTCCCAACCTTTCAAGGGGTCTCTCATGGGGAAGGAGGGCGGGCTGAGGCATGGGAAAGAGAAAACTCCAGAGACCCTGAGGTTGGGGTAGGAGGGGTGGGAGGGGCAGGGATCTAGCCAGAGAGGAAGGTGGCTGTATGTGATTGGTTGGACCCAGCTCTCTCCCACGATCCCTGGGGCCTAGGGCGGCTCCTGCTTCCCTCCCTGCATGACTCACTGCCTCCCTCCCTGGAGCTGGACCTGTGCCCAAGCCTCTCACCCCACCCAGAGAGCCCCGCCCACCAAGCGGGGACATCCTGAGTCAGCAGCGGGGAGCCAGGGCCTGCCCAAAGCCAGAGGACTTAGGACAGATGCTTCTCCAGAGACACCTGGATTCCCAGGCTAAGGGGGGTTACAGGGTAGCAGGGGAAGACTGGGGAGAAGGAAGTTTCCAGCCACCCTAAAGCCAAGTAACCTGAACTTTTATATGTAACAAACATTTTTGGGTCCCTGACTCCCTTGACAATCATAGGTAAAGCCTATGGACCTCTTCTCAGAATCATGTTTTTATAATTGCATAAAATAAAATATAATTAAAAGATAACAAAGGAAATCAGTTATATATACATATACAATATATATGCAATTATCAAGGGGTGGCTAGTTAGCTTAGTGGATAGAGAGCCAGGCCTGGAGTCCAGAGGACCTGGATTCAAATCTAGCCTCTTCTGACACTTCTAGCTATGTGACCCTGAGTAAGTCACTTAACTCAATTCCCTAGCTTTACCACTTTTCTGCCTTGGAACTAATACCTAGAATTAATTCTAAGATGGAAGTAAAAGTTATTGTGTTTTTTTAATTTAGACTTTAATTTGATAAATTTAATAATTTAAGATCAAAATAATTAAGAGAAGAAAGCAAGTCCATGGATCAAGGTTAGATTCCCTTCCTTTAAAGGCTCTGGGTCTAGGGGATTTAGTTTGTCTGGGACTCTTAGAGAGGGAAGGAGGGAAAGAAAAGAAAGAAA